>NC_068374.1:35875516-35905516 GCF_023724105.1 Carassius gibelio | reverse complement strand
ACACACACACACACACTCTCTCTCTCACACACACTCTCTCTCTCACACACACACACACACACACACGCTCACCCCTCGGCTGGGTCCAGTGCCAGTGCTCGAGGGCTGTCCAGATCCTTCCACACCAGAACCTGTCTGTGCTGCCCGTCCAGTTTGGCCACCTCGATGCGGTTGGTCCCGGTGTCGGCCCAGTACAGGTTCTTTCCCAGCCAGTCCACAGCCATTCCCTCGGGATAGTCCAGACCGAACTCCACCACGTGCTCCAGAGCGCTGCCGTTCATGAACGCACGACTGATGGTCTGAGGAACCAGAAACTCATCAGATCTAACCAACACAGCTGAGCAGTGATGAGCATGAGACGAACATTCATGAATGTGTGTGAGTGAGGGTGAGAGTGTGTGAAAGTGTGAGAGAGTGTGAAAGTGAGTGTGTGTGAGTGTAAGTGAGAGTGTGAGAGAGTGAGTGTGAAAGTGAGTGTGTGTGAGTGTAAGTGAGAGTGTGAGAGAGTGAGTGTGAAAGTGAGTGTGTGTGAGTGTAAGTGAGAGAGACTGAATGTAAGTGAGAGTGTGAGAGAGTGAGTGTAAGTGAGAGAGAGAGAGTGAGAGAGCGAGTTTGAAAGTGTGTGTGAGTGTATGTGAGAGAGTGAGTGTGAGTGATTGTGAGTGTGTAAGAGTGAGTGTAAGTGAGAGTGTGAGAGCGAGTGTGAGAGTAAGTGAAAGCATGAGAGTGTGAGTGTGAGTTTAAGTGAGAGAGAGTGAGTGTAAGTGAGAGCAAGTGTGAAAGTGTGTGAGTGTATGTGAGAGAGTGATTGTGAGTGTAAGAGTGAGTGTAAGTGAAATCGTGAGTGTGAGAGAGTGAGTGTGAGTGTAAGTGAGAGAGTGAGTGTGTGAGAGCGTGAGAAAGTGTAATAGAGTGTGAGTGTGAGGGTGAAAGTGAGTGTGAGTGAGTGAGTGTGAAAGTGTGTGTAAGTGACAGAGTGAGAGAGATTGTAAGTGAGAGCGTGAGTTTGAGAGTAAGTGTGAGAGGGTGAAAGTGAGTGTGTGAGAGTGATTGTGAGAGAGTGTAAGTGAAAGCATGAGTGTGAGAGAGTGAGTGTGAGAGAGTAAGTGAGAGCATGAGTGTGCGAGAGAGTGAGTGTGAGAGGGTGAAAGTGAGTGTGTGTGAGAGAGTAAGTGAGACTAAGTGAGAGAGTGAGAGCGAGTGTGAGAGTGAGTGTAAGTGAGAGAGAGTGTGAGAGTGAGTGTAAGTGAGAGAGAGAGCGAGTGTGAGAGTGAGTGTAAGTGAGAGAGAGTGTGAGAGTGAGTGTAAGTGAGAGAGTGAGAGTGAGAGAGAGAGTGAGTGTAAGTGAGAGAGAGTGTGAGAGTGAGTGTAAGTGAGAGAGAGAGAGAGTGTGAGAGTGAGTGTAAGTGAGAGAGAGTGTGAGAGTGAGTGTAAGTGAGAGAGTGAGAGCGAGTGTGAGAGTGAGTGTAAGTGAGAGAGAGTGTGAGAGTGAGTGTAAGTGAGAGAGAGAGAGAGTGTGAGAGTGAGTGTAAGTGAGAGAGAGTGTGAGAGTGAGTGTAAGTGAGAGAGTGAGAGTGAGAGAGAGTGTAAGTGAGAGAGTGAGAGCGAGTGTTAGAGACTCCTCACCTTCAGTGTAATATCGGTCCAGTAGATGCGGTTGTCGGTGATGTCGAAGTCGAGTGCGGACGCTTCTTTGACGCCGGTGAGAGGAATGGCTACGTTGTTGTTGTTGGTCTCCAGCGAGATGCGCCTGATGTCCGTGTGTCGGGAGAACAGCAGGAAGGCCTCGGGGACGATGCAGGTGCTCAGATCGGCCATGAGCTCCAGACCGATGGGACACGCACACGACACGCCCTGCGGCTTATAGAGACACAGGTGACTGCAGCCGCCGTTAGCGTGCGCACACGGGTTCACACCTGCAGACAGAGATTCAGCTCAGCACAAACACAACAAGAGCATCGCTCTTCTCCTGAAACAATCATGCTGTCATCATTTACTCATCCTAATGTCATTCAAACAAAGATATGGAAGTCAAGGGGAACCAAAACTGATTCTTTACAGGATCTTCTTTTACAAAACAAAAGAGCTCATGCAGGGAGGAAATGACATCACAGCTGCTCACCAAAGGTCTGGTGGACGTGTGTGGCCTTGATCCCCATGAGGTCAGGCAGCTGGTCGACGATCACCTCGCGCTCCAGGCTGAGTTTGTGCACGCGCTCGATGCTGCGCCGCTGCCAGTCCGTCCAGTAGATGTAGTCGCCCAGCAGCGTGAAGCCGAAGATGTGCGGCAGGTTATCATCCACCAACACCCTCCGACCCGATCCGTCCATCTCCATCACCTGAAGAACACCAGAAACACTCCTGACGATCCTTACACTCCTACAGATCACATCTTATATATGTATACAATTCAAAACACTTTAATTACAGTGGCTTTAATTCAGCAGATAATGAATACAGCTCACCTTGAACCAGCTAACTCTCCTTTAACTACAGCACAGCTTAAGTGTGTGTGTGTCTGTGTGTGTGTGTGTGTGTGTGTATGAGAGAGTGTGTGTCATCTGATTGTAAATAATTATTAATATATTCTCACACACACACACACACACACACGTGTAAACCTGACAAACGGCGGTCCAGCATTACTGAGCAGCAGCACGCGAACATCTGAAGACAGGAAACACTCGGAGACTGAACATGAAGAGCTGCTGAAGTGCTAGAACAACATCCAGCTGTTTACATCCACAGCGCTCGCCAGATTCCAGACCTCAGGAATACTACACTCACTTCCTGTCGCTCCAGCTCTGACTCACACACGGGCTGCGCTCAAATCCCGGTGTGGACTCCAGGATTGAGAGCGTGTGTGGTCAATCGCTGGAGCTCCGGGTGAAGTGTCCCTCAGGAGCGTCTGGATCGAGACCGCAGTGCAGCTTCAGATCCTGGGTCTGTTCTAAAGCGAGCGACCGCAGCCGGAGAGAAGCAGCAATCAGAACCAGATCCGAACCCCACGAGACGGGACGGACACCGAGCTCAGAGAGACACACTCCTGAATAATGAGGCAGATATTCTGAAGAATGTCCGCCAACAGAAGTTGACCGCAGCAAGGGTATTTTCATGACAAGAGCTATTTTACATTTATTTACCAGCTACACAGGAGTTAATAAACCTGAACAAATAATATACAACAAAAACGTAAGAGATTAAAAGTACAAGTCAGAATCAGATTATTAAAAGTTCTTGCTAAAACCACCAGAACCTTCACTTCTGGATGAATTATTCCTAGAATTCAGTTCTTCTCTGGCGTTCATTAGGACAAATCCTGGACACACACACACACACACACACACACAGACGGTTCTCCACATGTGTGTGTTCATGAGTCTTGTTCTGTCAGACTCCCAGCGCGTGCCATTAGCGTGAGCTCTCAGCGTGAAGCAGCTCTGATGCCGGCTGGAGATAAACACACACAGAGAGACAGACACACACACACACACACACACACACACACACGTAGCCTGAATCTGTCAGGATTATCAGCAGTTTTCTCTCCTGTGGAGCCAGGGCTAATGAGACACGCAGAAGAACCAGAGGCTAGAACCCTGAGTAAGAGACGACTGCCCGCAGGAGAACATGTGACCACATCAGGTGACCTCATCAGTAGTGTGTGTATGACTGAGGTGGACACTGGAGGCTGACCTCGATGACGTCGGTCTTGGCGTCTCCCCAGTAGATCTTCCTCTGGCTGTAGTCCAGCGCCAGACCGTTGGGCCATCCCAGAGACGTGTTGACCAGCACCAGACGCTCCGTCCCGTCCAGAGCCGCCCGCTCGATCTTCGGCACTTCACCCCAGTCTGTCCAGTACATGAACCTGCGGGACACACGAGACACACGCTTCAGCACACGCTTCAGCACACGCTTCAGCACACGCTTCAGCACACGCTTCAGTACGCTCATAAACTCCAGCACCCCGGGGTTTAACAGCGACTGGATTTCAGCTCTCAGATCGGCTCAAATCCTGAAAATGGACTGTTCAGAATTAAGAAATGTGTTACTCAAAACGTTTGAGACGCAATTAACACTGCAGTTTTACAAGGTCACTTTTTGTTAGTTTTTTTTTTATCTCTGTCCATATAGACAATATTGACTTGTAGCTGATTACCTAGTAAATGATTAACTTACAATCTGATCAATATAAAGTTCTGTATTTGAAGCACAATTCTAGAAGAAAGGTAACTTACTGAAAAAGTGTTGGTGCTTAAAGTGCTTCACGGAGCTGAACATTTAAACTTAAAACATCTCATGGCTCAATGTCTTATAGTCCTGCGGTCACTTGACCCTCAGATGGCCATCTCCTGTAGTTTGGTCTTCTTGATCTTTGGCTTTATTTCCAATAGTTAGTGCGGAGACGCTTCAGGACATTGGACTTGTGTTTCTTTCAGTGGATACTACGTCATTTTTGCTCATAAGAGTATTCATAATTCATAACAGCAAAGGGTCTACTTTTATTTGTGAGCACTCAGATATCAACAAAACGTTGTGCTTTTATAAAATAAAGAAAACAAACACGATGTGCTTTCTGCCATCTCATCTGTAACAGGAGTACATCCAACCCTCTACGGACACCTTGGCAACTGAATCACCATTGGCTAGTAACTTTTTTTAATTTAGATTGTTACATCATTATAATATTTCACAATATTATATTTTTTCCTGTATTTTTGATCAAATAAATGCACTTTTGACCGCTAGTGTGTCTCTCACTAGCTCACGTTCTACACCCTACTCACCCGGAGACGGGGTCCAGCGCGAGGGCCCTGGGCTCGTCCAGATCCTCCGAGATCAGGATCTTCCTCATGGAGCCGTTCAGACGGGTCACCTCGATGCGGTCCGTGCCGGTGTCCGTCCAGTACAGGTTCCGTGCGATCCAGTCCACGGCGATCCCGTCCGGATGACTGACCTGTGAGGTCACCAGGAACTGAGCCTCGCTGCCGTCCAGGAAGGACCTGCGGATGGCCTGCACCTCGTCGTCCGTCCAGTAGATGTGACCCTCCACCGGGTCGTAGTCGATGGCGATGGCGTGTCGGATGTCGTCGGTCTGCAGCACGATGTCGGTGAAGTCCGGTGTGTCCAGAGAGATCCGCCGCAGGTCTGTGCGCCGCGCCAGCAGCAGCAGCTGAGAGGCACCTGGACGGGGTCAGAGGTCAGAGGTCAAGAGCTGTCTGGCCGGAGATTGGGAGTATGTAAATTGTAATATTGTAAATATGTAAATTACTCCTGCAGAGATCTGGCCAATCAACACTGACCATCACTGCATGGACAAAAACACACATCTAGTGTTTCACAGATGGAGGAGTGTGAATCATATCATCATATCTTCCTCGGTGGATGTGTGTCTCTGTGTGTGTGTGTGTGTGTGTGTGTGTGTCTCTCTCACCGTCTCTGCAGGTCTGGTTGTCGTCCAGCAGCTGGACGCCGGTTGGACAGGCGCACTGGTAATAAGGTTTGACCGGAGACAGCAGACACAGATGAGAACATCCTCCATTCTTCAGCGCACAGGGACTCGTCACGTCTGTCTCACACACACACACACACACGCGGCAGAAGAGGAAAACAGCATGAGAACATGAAGACGTGTCAGCGAGCAGCTGTGATCCATGAACATCCAACAGACTCGAATCACAGAGAAAGGTTTTTCCCTGATCTAACCCTCTAAATCTCCCACACACACACACACACACACACACACTCTCTCTCTCACACACACACACACACTCTCTCTCTCTCTCTCTCACACACACACACACACACACTCTCTCTCTCTCACACACACACACACACACACTCTCTCTCTCTCACACACACACACACAAACACACACTCTCTCACACACACACTCTCTCTCTCACACACACACTCTCTCACACACACACACTCTCTCACACACACACACACACACACTCTCTCTCTCTCTCACACACACACACACAAACACACACTCTCTCACACTCTCTCACACTCTCTCACACACACACACACACACACACACTCTCTCTCTCTCTCTCACACACACACTCTTACCCAGCGGCTGGCGCTCCTGGCTGTAGACGTGTAGATCCATGGGTGAGAAGATGTTGGTGTGTATCTCGTGGCTGTTCTCTCCGGTGTGTTTGAGGCAGGCGTGGATGGAGTGTGTGTTCCAGTCCGTCCAGAAGAGTGTGTCCTCGTACAGCGTCAGTGCGAACGGGTGCGGCAGCGAGCCCTTCACCACCACCTCCCTGAGCACACACACACACACACACACACACACAGGCGTGAGCTGACACACACACACACACACACACACACACTCGGCTGACCGAGCGCTCTCACCTGTGTGATCCGTCCAGCTCGGAGCGGTGGATGAAGCTGAACTTGGCGTCGGCCCAGTAGAGTTTCTTCAGCTCGTAGTCCAGCGTCAGGCCGTTGGGCCAGTAGATCTCCGAGTCGATGATGACCGAGCGATGCGTCCCGTCCATCCCAGCGCGCTCGATCTTCGGGATCTCACCCCAATCCGTCCAAAACATGTACCTGAACACAGCTCACAGTCAGACGAGGAGCAGCGAATCACAAACACATTCACAACACCTGACCTCGGGTCATTCTGTTCTGCTGAAGACTACCGTAAGAGCTTCTCAAACTCTAAATGACGGTCTGTAACACGAGGAGGAACACAAACAGATCAAACATCAGTGAAACTGCATGAGCCACAAACACTGACGACCTTTGACCTTTGGCTGAGCAGATGAGGAGCGCAGACTCGTGTTTCAGTCGCTCCTCACACTGACCGTTATATTTAGAGACTCAAACTACTGCGCTTGAACACAACTAACCGACCCGGTTAACCTGGTTAACTCTACCAGCGTCACATGACCAGCGTTAATAAAACAAATCATTCAAAACTCTCTATAAAAACACATCATATAAAAATGATTTAAATGAAAAACAATCATAATACATCTGAATATAATTATACTTACTAAAAAATGTGTAAACTAAATTTTTTATTAAAGAATAAAAATAAATACACAATTATATTTATACATTAATATACTTTTAAAAAATTATTAACAAAACAATAAAAAATGATTTAAATAAAAGTTATTTTTATTTCTTTTTTAAAATGTATTAAAATGAAAGAAATAGTAAATGATTGTCAATGTTAAACAATGTAAAAAAAAAAAAAAAAAAATATATATATATATATATATATAATACTACAAAAGATTTAAAAAGTATATGCTTTTGGCTGCATGTACAGAAAAACGAACAATTATTGAAAAATGTTCTTAAAATCTATTAACTACATCACTTCCTCTGAGGTCACACAGCCAAAAACACTTCGACCAATGAGCATGCAGTCAGAAATTAGACTGCCTGCCCCTGAAGACACACACACACACACACACTCTGTTGTGAACACACACGGACACACACACACACACACATGTGAACACACACACACCCACACACTCTGTTGTGAACACACACACACACACACACACACACACACACTCTGTTGTGAACACACACACACACACGCACACACACTGATGTGAACACACACACCCACACACTCTGTTGTGAACACACACACACACACACACACACACACACACACACCCTGTTGTGAACACACACGGACACACACACACACACTGATGTGAACACACACACTCTGTTGTGAACACACACGGACACACACACACTGATGTGAACACACACCCACACACACACACACACACACACACACACTCTGTTGTGAACACACACGGACACACACACACACTCTGTTGTGAACACACACGGACACACACACACTGATGTGAACACACACCCACACACACTGATGTGAACACACACCCACACACACACACACACACTCTGTTGTGAACACACACACACACACACACTCTGGTGTGAACGGGGCGGACGTCACAGGAATGTGTCACTCCGGTGTGAAGAGCAGGAGTGTGTGATCTGTCGTTTGTACAGCTGCAGCTCTGACACCATCAGTGTGTGATGATGATGATGATGATGATGATGATGCGTTTCCTGTGCGTCAGACGGCAAATACATCAGATGCCTTTCAGACAGTAGCCTAGAACTACAACCAGGAACATTTACAATTAGGAGAGCGATAGGTGGTGATGACATCATCGCACTGATGTGAAGCCCCGCCCACTCGCCTGTCAATCATCCACCGCACTGAACACAGGGTCTGACGCTTCACTGCTGCGTCTGCAGAGATCTGAACACAGCTGAAGAACACACACACACACACACACGGCTCTGCTTCAGATCTGATCACGCTGAGGAACAGACCAGAGCTGGAGCCACATGACGTCACATTAAACTCATCATAAGAGTGAGCTGAAAGGAAATATAAAGTCAGGCCATTCAGAACTAATATTTGATATTTATACACACACAATCATAGCCCACAAGAGCTATGTAAAATAGTAGGCTAGTTTAAATATTTTTGTTTTTATTTAGTAAGTTTTATTTAGAAAAAAAATATTATCATTTTTATAACCGTATTGATATTTAAGCAAACAATACTGGTTAACTGCACAGCACTACAAACTAACCTTTTTCAAATGCATTTTAAAATCACAAAAAACAACCAAGAGATGCTGATGTTTGGGCTTTCACTCTTCAGATCAGATCAGAGTCAGACCAGAACACAATCCTATCTGCCTCATATCAGACCAAACACAACCATGTGAAGATACACTGAGCCAGGAGCCGTTCTGAGCTTCCTGGAGCTCCTCAGACCTGAACAAAAGCACCTGTGTTGGTCAAACTGGAGAGACCGGATTACCCATCAGCCCTCGAGAGGAAACCATTCGCTCGGGTTACACACACACACACACACACACACACACCTGATGAAGTAACACTAAACCCTCGTGAAACCTCTACAGCAGGAAGAGAGCGGGGTCTCCTGCTGAAACAGGGAAGCAGTTCCTGACTCAAACCTGAGCCACCGTGTGCTCCGAAGAGAGACAGAAATCAAACACCCTGAACTCATGCCATCTTCAAACACTGGAGCAATGAGGAACAGGTCAGAGTTCAATCACTAGATGAGGACGAATCAGATCTCAAAGAACCTGAAGAGGATGATTTCCCCTCAAACAGAAACACAATGAACTTCACATTAGAGCTGTCCCATCATACACTGGTGCGTGAGCTCAACCAATGGAGTGCGTTTGGGGCGGGGCTTTCTGTCTGACTGACCAATGACAGAGAGGGAGTGTTTGGAAACCTGTCTGAAACATTCATTACATCTGCAGAGCTGTTTATGGAGACTAATGTCACCAGACGAGATTTTGACAATACATGCCTGTTTATACAAACCTACTAGGGATGTAAAGATCAACCACGAGCTGTTTGAAAATCAATTCAGATACGTGACGATTCAAATCGGTTGAGATGCTGAACAAATCACGATTCATTTAGGGGCAGGAGTTTATATGAATGTGTGTCTGAGAGGAACTGTCTTCAGAAATATTTAGATGGTATTTATTCTGTTCATCTTGTCTCCGTATAAACCATATTAAAGTTCATAAGAGCAGAGCTGCTTTGTTTACAGCAGTAACCAAGGAAACGCTTTAAGCTCCACCCACCGCGGGGTTCAGGAGTGCTGTGTTTACAGCGGTAACCAAGGAAACGCTTTAAGCTCCACCCACTGGCAGAGAGTGAATCTGCGTCTCGTTCAGCTCGTCTGCTGTTTCTGTTTCATAAAGATATTTTTCTGTTTGGTTTCATAAAACTGGTGTCAAACCATTCTGTTTTTGCTTCAGATTTTGAAATGATAATCTAATTTAGATTAAAAACTGCTCGTGTTGCATGTATCTTTGTTTGGACTGTGCTTAAAATGCAGTGGTGGCCTCGAAGTTTAAACCGAAAGAGCACAGGCGAAGCCTTATTTTGTTCATATAAAGAGATTTCTTTTATTTGCGTTATTTGATTTGGTGCTTGTTTTTAAATTTCAGTTTAGTTTTACATTCTATTTAAGTTTTGTCATTTAGCAGATGCTTTTATACAAAGCAACAAAAGAAGCAATCAAAACCAACAAAAGAGTAATAATACACAAGTGTTATATCAGTATATTATTATAGTGTTATATTTAAATTACACAGAAAAATGTGCAGCATTTTGTCCAAGAACACATTTAATTTATAATTTGTCTTAAAGCTTATTTTGTTAAAAACGATCATGAATCGAATCGTGACTTGAGTGAATCTTTTCATCCCTACTTTGTCTGCATTTCAGTGAAAGAGCAGCACACAAACACAAGCCTGAGCCGTATTCGTTCTTCTCAGCTGGACCCCAGACGGGTCAGTTATTCTCAGCTGGACCCCAGACGGGTCAGTTATTCTCAGCTGGACCCCAGACGGGTCAGTTATTCTCAGCTGGACCCGAGACGGGTCAGTTATTCTCAGCTCTACCCGAGACGGGTCAGTTATTATCAGCTGGACCCCAGACGGGTCAGTTATTCTCAGCTGGACCCCAGACGGGTCAGTTATTCTCAGCTGGACCCCAGACGGGTCAGTTATTCTCAGCTGGACCCCAGACGGGTCAGTTATTCTCAATCATCCTGAACTACAAGGAAGAGATGCACACGAGCAAACCTGTAACTACAGAAACATCCAGAAAACAAGACACGACTTGTTGATGTTCCTGCTTACAAACCCAGACAGAAATCCCATGAGAGCGGTCAGTGTATGGTGTGTGTGTGATGGACTCACCCTCGGTTGGGGTCCAGAGCGATGGCCCTCGGCTGGTCCAGATCCTGCCAGAACAACACCTTCCTGTTTGTCCCGTCCAGCTCCGCTACTTCGATCCGGTTGGTCTCCGAGTCGGTCCAGTAGAGCTTGTTCCCCATCCAGTCACAGGCCAGGCCGTCCGGAGAGGCCAGACCGGACACGACCGTGTTCTGGAGCCCGCTGGGCGCTGACCCGTTAAACAGCGTGCGTTTGATGGCCTCCTCGCTCACGTCGCTCCAGTAAATCAGTCCCTGCTCGTAAACATAATCCACAGCCGCCGCGTCCTCCAGACCGCTGACCAGCACCGAGGCGTTCCCTCGACCCCGAGCCGCGTCCACCAGACGCAAGTCCCTTCGATTCGCATACAAGAGCAGCGGCAGGCCTGGGGACACAGAGAGGACACACAGGGGTCAGAGGTCAAACCTCAGGATTCTCAGGGTTTCTGCAGGATTCACGAAGTTCAGCTGAAGACTTCAGGACTGGACTGAAGGAAACACAACTTCTGACAGATCTCCACAGCTTCACCAGAACAGGGGCTCAACCTTTTACCACATACGCCCCCAAAGTTTGACTAATTCAGCTAATGTGTGTGTGTGTGTGTGTGTGTGTGTGAGAGAGAGAGACGTGTGTATGTGTGTGTGTGTGAGAGAGAGAGAGAGAGACGTGTGTATGTGTGTGTGTGAGAGAGAGAGACGTGTGTATGTGTGTGTGTGAGAGAGAGAGAGAGAGAGACGTGTGTATGTGTGTGTGTGTGTGAGAGAGAGAGAGACGTGTGTATGTGTGTGTGTGAGAGAGAGAGAGAGAGACGTGTGTATGTGTGTGTCTCTGCAGGGATCTGGCACTGAATCAAACCTCAATTTGACACTTCCACCACAAACACAGACACACACTGCGACGGAGGGCGACCTCAACCTTCTCGCCTCCAGCCTGTTTTTCTAACACGGGGAATTTCCTTTTCCAAATATTTGGAAACTTGCAGAACTCCGGGCGACTCGGTGAAGCCCGTGCCAGACTCATCCGAGAGAAAACAGGAGAAATACTGAGCTTTACACACTTTATATCTGGCCCTGGATCATGTCAACCATTCAGCTGATCTTTCACACACTTCTTCACAGTTTCTTTCTGCTGGCTTTTGTTTGTCTGTAACAGTGTGACACACTCACACACACACACACACACACACACACACACACACACTCTCTCTCTCTCTCTCTCTCACACACACACACACACCTGAGCAGCTGTTAAACACTCTACTGTGTTTACAAACACTCACATAATGGCTAAAAGTGATTCTCCAGAGCAGAAAGAGTCAGACACAAGACTGAGTCAAACACAAAACCTAGAAACAGAGAGCGCGAGTGTTTCGACGCGCGTCAGACGCGAGGCCAGAGACGAGCAGGAAACAGTCGAGCGCTTCGGGACAAAAGCGGCTGAAAACTGGCGAGTTTGATGAGAGCAGATTCGCAAAACAAGCTCGTTACACATCAACAAACACACAGACGGACGAGTTTCTCCAACAATACAGCGCTGACTGAAACGACGCGCGCAGAGCTCACGAGTTCGACGCGATTCCTCGCAGATCTTGCTGTAAATCAAACTCACCCCGAATCTGCAAACACAAAGTGCACAGTAAGAGACTCTGTAGTACGGCACCCATCTTCAACGCTCAGCCGCGCCGCCTCGCTCGCATCGCTCCGGCCGCGCGCGTCTGTGATTCGGATTCTTCGCGCTGAATCTCCGCCGCAGTTTTTCATCGGTTTGATTGTCTCGGTGTTTCAGTGTGACCACGACATCGCGCAGTCCGTCCGTGCGTCCGTCTCCTTCCGCTCACAGGAAAAACGCCCGGCCGCTTCCGAACCCTTCCCCCTTTCCCTCTCCAGATCCAGATCCAGCTCCGCGCCGCCGCGAACTATTGCTGTATTTCACCACACTCGCGTCTGTCTTTCTCTGTATGAGATCATAACGTGGCGGAGACGCAGAACCGAGCGTTTAATGCGGGGAAAGAGGCGTCGCGAGCGTTGTGGGCGCGCGGATGAAGGCAGGGAAGCGCATTCCAATGGGACTAGTTTTTCACGCAGCGGTTCGTGCTGCGGCCCGAAACACAAAACAACACAAAGCTACACGACGCCGAGTTATATTTCATTCATTATCACTCGCGCATTGATCACTGTCTCATTGTAACACTGAACACACGCATCATGGGAGTTTTTCAGACTCTCTCAAAGCCAAGAGATCATTGGTTGTAATTTGTGTTTGCAGTGATATTATATTACACGGTGTATTTTATAATCTGTGCATCTGTTGCTACCGCAATGTAAAGGTGTTTTTCCTTTCTTTTTTTTAACCATGGCAATAAAAATCCATCTTCAGTGAATCTCTATCGACAGGTAGAAGAGCTTATAGATATGAAATATGAATCATGCAGTGATATATCTGATTTCTGGATGTCGTACAGATGTTACACAGCGCCCTCTCGCGTCCAAACAGCTTACAGTGTTCATTCCCAAACAGAAAGATTTTATATCATTTGAAAGAAACTCACTATCTTGTGAATTATTGTTACAGTGTAAATCATCTGTTTTCTGTGTGAATCTGTGTTAAAGTGTAATGTATTTCTGTGATGCTCCGCTGTATTTTCAGCATCATTCCTCCAGTCTTCAGTGTCACATGATCTTCAGAAATCAGAATAATATTCTCAAAAAACACGTCTGATTATTATCAATGTTCAAAACATTAATATTTTTGTGGAAACTGTGATACTTTTTATTTTTCAAGATCAACAGAAAGCATTTATCATTGTGTGCACTAACAAGCTTTGAAACATTATTGTTCTGTATTTGCATAACTCATAAAAAGGAATAACCAACCCTTCAGAAATGTCCTCAGCACTCTCAAATTAAGCTTTTTTCTTAATCAGAATCTAATAATAAAGCTGTTAAATACTGAAAAAGACTTCTTGCGAGAGAAATAATCACAGGTGTCCGTGAAGCCAAGGCTCACTAAAAATGTACCAACAACAAACACATAATAACAGATTAGAAAATACTGAAGATCAAAACAGACAGATTTCTGAATCTCATGCTGTTGTTCAGTGATCGTTAAAGCAGACAATCATCCAAAAAACGCAGTGAATTACAAAACAGCCAGATCCAGACTGAAACACGGGACACGCGTGAGGATCTGTTGTGAGAGTGATGAGCTAAACACATGATTCAGGATCAGAGCAGAAGAAAACCGAAGAAACGTCAGACAGGACTGATGCTGTTCATCGTCCGAGGCCACCTGAGTTCAGTGTATTGCTTTTGATTTCTCTCTATTCACAGATGAAGCGTCGACAGTGCTCTGTGTTTCTGAACCAAACAGCCTAAATATTACAACACAAAGCTTTCTCCAGTGGATGGTTTACACCTCGTAGTGCAGGTCGTTGAGCTCCAGTCGGGTGTAGTGGCGTCTGTCGAAGGACTCCATGGCTTTACGGGCCGCCAGAGAGAGGATGAGTGTGAGGAAGATGAGTGTGATCACCACGATGGCCACCAGGCTGTTCTTCCACATCACTCGAGACACCTTGGGCTTCCCTGGAAGAGACAGAACGGGATGACCACGACCTGGGCGCTTCGAGTTGCTCTCCGGCTCGATCACGTCTGCAGGGGCTGGCTCAGGGGTCGAGGGTGGAGCAGTGGGGGTGATGGAGGTGCTGGTGGTCGGGGGGGCTGTAGGTTTCGGCGTGGCTCTGACGGGACTCACTGAATGCGTCTCTGGTCTCGAGGGTTTGCTGGGTTTTTTGGGTTGGATGGGTTTGAGGGGCGTCCGTGGAGGAGGACGAGGCGCTTTAGTGCTGGTGCTTTTAGTCGTGCTGGTGGACTGTGTGGTGCTGGTTGCCGTGGTAGCGGGTGCGGTTGTCATAGCGACGGTTTTGAGCATCACTGGTGATTCTGACTCAGTCGGAGCTTCTTTAGTTCTGCTGATGGAGGAGGATGTGGCTGGTGCTGTAGTCCTGGGTGTAGTCCTGGGTGTTGTGGGGGTAGTTGTGGGTGTAAGCCTGGGTGTAGTCCTGGGTGTAGTTGTAGTTGTAGTCCTTGGTGTAGTTGTGGGTGTAGTTTTGGGTGTAGTCCTGGGTGTAGTCCTTGGTGTAGTTGTGGGTGTAGTTTTGGGTGTAGTCATTGGTGTATTCCTGGGTGTAGTTGTGGGTGTAGTCCTGGGTGTCGTGGGTGTAGTTTTTGGTGTAGTTGTGGGTGTAGTCATTGGTGTGGTCCTGGGTGTCGTGGGTGTAGTTCTGGGTGTAGTTGTGGGTGTAGTCCTGGGTGTAGTTTTGGGTGTAGTCCTGGGTGTCGTGGGTGTAGTTCTGGGTGTAGTCCTGGGTGTCGTGGGTGTAGTTTTGGGTGTAGTTGTGGGTGTAGTGGTGGTCAGCTGTGGTGCTGTGGGTTTGGCTGTTATTCTTCCACTTCCTTTAGTTGTTGGATGAGTTAGACCTGAAAAGATCAAATCGATGGCAGAAACCGAGCGGTGTTAGGATCAGGCTTTTACTATCACTGAGATACTACTGTAGTTTTATTCATATTTTGAATTAGTTTTTATATTTCTCATTTTCATTTTCCTTTTCATTCAAGTTTTATTAATTCAGTTGTGTCACACTCTTTGCTATTTTATTAGCTTTTAAATATGTTTTCATCCTGTCTACTTCAGTTTTAGTTTATTTTAGTACATCGAGTTAAACTAAAGCAACATGAGAAGTGGATCAAATCAAATGAAGTTTATTTTATTGCAAGTAACAAAATGTCTTTCATAGCTTTATTCACATAAAAAAATGGTTTGAAGTCAGTTGTTTCTATATGTTTGTGTCAGTTGACATTTCATATGCCTTTAATTGTAATAATGCAGTCAGTGATCACATGAAGAAGCAGAAAGAACTGAGTCAGAAAGTGTGGCAGTGCAGCGGTTGGTGATGTGAGGTGTTCTTCTTACCCTTGAAGATGTTGTAGGTGTTGACTCCGGGGCGAGCGGTCATCAGAGGACACTCTCTCTCGCTCGGACAGTAGAAGAGATGACAGTTCAGATCTCCGGGCCGCTCCGCCGGCTCATACACCACCAGATTACACTTCAGCCCTGTGAGAACATCAGCACGTTAGCAGAGACACTGAAGAACACGCTCCTGCCGCGCGTGTGTGTGTGTGTGTGTGTCGCACCTGGAGCCACGTCCTCCGAGCAGCAGGTGAGGATGCAGTCTTTCTCTGAAGGCATGGCTCGGGCCTCCATGACGGTTCCCCTCTGATCCAGAGACACATGTGTGTTTACAGCAGCGTCCCGATGCTGTCGAGAGTAACACATCTCTTTGTCGGGGTCCAGCGCCCCGCCGCAGACATGCAGCAGGAGACACAGCAGAAGAACACAGCTGAGGAACATGACGTGATGTTTGAGGAGCACAGAGCAGAAGAGAGACCTGCACACAGAGCAAAACAGTCCACAATCAAAGACCTGAGATCATGTTATCTGTTCAAGCCTGATTATGAACACTCAAGTCCAAAGAGCTTGATCCCGTCATCAGCTCTTGTGAAATCTGAAATATATATGCATTGCTAAGAACTTCATTTGAACACCTTTAGAGATGATTTTCTCAGTATTTTGATTTTTTTGCTCCCTCAGATTACAGATTTTCAAATAGTTGTATCTCAGACAAATATTGTCCTCCTAACAAACCAGACATCAATGGATGTGATGATTTATTCTACTTTCAGGTGATGTATAGATCTCAAATTGAAATTATTAATTTGTAATAAGAGTAACTGATATCAAGTCACAAGGTTTACTTCAAGAAAAGAGAGATTTGCTGAGAATGCACTGAAGGCTGGACTGGTGTGCTGCGTTCGATCACGGTTCACAGCTCACAAACACACAGAAAGAACTTTGATCCACTGTAGAGGAATGTTTATCACAGACTGTCATAAAAATACACCTTCACCTCTGCTCTCGTCACTATCAAGCTCATTTACAACAGGAGCAGTAATCACATCACTCATACGGGACTTTTATCTGTATGTGACTTGTTCTGAGGCACAGATCACATCAAGAGCAAGTGTGAATGCAGTATGATGGAGAAACTGCTGAAACTGCCTTTGTACTGTGCTTGTGATGCGATCTGGTGTGGTGTGATGATGTGTACTGTGATGTGATGTTATGTACTGTGATGTTATTGTGATGTGGTGTACTGTGGGGTGATGTGATGTGATTGTGATGGGTTGCACTGTGATGCGTCTGTGGTGTACTTTGATGTGACTGTGATGTGATTGTAATGTGTTGTGTTGTATTGTGGTGTACTGTGATGTGATTGTGATGTGTTGTATTGTGATGTGGTGTACTGTGATGTGATGTGACTGTGATGTGATTGTAATGTGTTGCACTGTGATGTGGTGTACTGCGATGTGACTGTGATGTGATTGTGAGTGATTGTGGTGTGATGTGGTGTGATGTGGTGTACTGTGATGTGATTGTGATGTGTTGTACTGTGATGTGACTGATGTGGTGTACTGTGATGTGATGTGATGTGACTGTGATGTGATTGTGATGTGTTTTACTGTGATGCGATGTGATGTGATTGTAATGTGTTGCATTGTGATGTGGTGTACTGTGATGTGACTGATGTGGTGTACTGTGATGTGATTGTGATGTGGTGTACTGTGATGTGATTGTGATGTGGTGTACCGTGATGTGACTGTGATGTGATTGTTATGTGGTGTACTGTGATGTGATGTGGTGTACTGTGGTGTGATGTGACTGTGATGTGATTGTGATGTGGTGTACTGTGATGTGATGTGGTGTACTGTGATGTGATGTGGTGTGGTGTACTGTGGTGTGATGTGACTGTGATGTGGTGTACTGTGATGTGTTGTATTGTGATGTGATGTGATGTGGTGTACTGTGATGTGATTGTGATGTGTTGTATTATGATGTGGTGTACTGTGATGTGACTGATGTGGTGTACTGTGATGTGATTGTGATGTGATTGTGAGGTAATTGTGATGTGGTTGTACTGTGATGTGATGTGACTGTGATGTGGTGTACTGTGGTGTGATTGTGATGTGGTGTACTGTGATGTGACTGTGATGTGACTGTGATGATTGTGATGTGGTATACTGTGATGTGATGTGACTGTGATGTGTTGCATTGTGATGTGGTGTACTGTGATGTGACTGATGTGGTGTACTGTGATGTGATTGTGATGTGATTGTGATGTGATATGGTGTGGTGTACTGTGATGTGATGAGACTGTGATGTGTTGCATTGTGATGTGGTGTACTGTGATGTGACTGATGTGGTGTACTGTGATGTGACTGTGATGTGATTGTGATGTGGTTTACTGTGATGTGATTGTGATGTGGTGTACTGTGATGTGATGTGGTATACTGTGATGTGATTGTGATGTGGTGTACTGTGATGTGACTGTGATGTGACTTTGATGTGATGTGGTGTACTGTGATGTGACTGTGATGTGGTGTACTGTGATGTGACTTTGATGTGATGTTGTGTACTGTGATGTGACTGTGATGTGGTGTACTGTGATGTGATTGTGATGTGACTAATGTGGTGTACTGTGATGTGACTGATGTGACTTTTGATGTGGTGTACTGTGATGTGACGTGATTGTGATGTGGTGTACTGTGATGTGACTGTGATGTGATTGTGATGTGTTGCACTGTGATGGGGTGTACTGTGATGTGACTGCGATGTTGTGTACTGTGATGTGATATACTGTGATGTGGTGTACTGTGATGTGATGTGACTGTGATTCATCTGTGATGTGGTGTACTGTGATGTGATTGTGAAGTGACTGTAATGTGATGCGTCTGTGATGTGATTGTGATGTGATTGTGATGTGACTGTGATGTGGTGTGATGCGTCTGTGATGTAGTGTACTGTGATGTGATTGTGATGCGTCTGTGATGTGGTGTACTGTGATGTGAATGTGATGTGAATGTGATGTGACTATGATGTGGTGTGATGCATCTGTGATGTGGTGTACTGTGATGGGAATGTGATGTGACTATGATGTGGTGTGATGCATCTGTGATGTGGTGTACTGTGATGTGAATGTGATGTGACTGTGATGTGGTGTGATCCGTCTGTGATGTGGTGTACTGTGATGTGACTGTGATGTGGTGTACTGTGATGTGAATGTAATGTGACTGTGATGTGGTGTGATGCATCTGTGATGTGGTGTACTGTGATGTGATTGAGATGCGTCTGTGATGTGATTGTGATGCACCTGTGATGTGAATGTGATGTGTCTGTGATGTGGTGTACTGTAATGTGATTGTGATGCACCTGTGATGTGGTGTACTGTGATGTGAATGTGATGTGATCTGTCTGTGATGTGATGTACTGTGATGTGGTTTGATGCATCTGTGATGTGGTGTGCTGTGCTGTGACTGTGATGTGGTTTAATGCATCTGTGATGTGGTGTACTGTGATGTGAATGTGATGTGACTGTAATTTGGTGTGATCTGTCTGTGATGTGGTGTACTGTGATGTGACTGTGATGTGGTGTGATGCATCTGTGATGTGGTGTACTGTTATGTGATTTTGGTGTGGTGTAATGTGGTGCTGATGCTGCCGCTGGTCACCATGGAGACTGAGCATCACTGGAAAAGTGTCCAGTGTGTGTGGGCCATCATCGTGATGCAACCCTTATGAAACACAGAAAACCTAAAAACCAGCATCAGCCCAGATATTTATTATTAAAGCCACGTTATCTGGTTTAAAGTGTGAATGTGACGTTAATAAAATTAATCACGGGTTTAATTCGCTCATCGACACGATCAACAAAAGACAACGAGCGAATCACATAATGTCCTGTTATCCGCGTCGACAAAACCCTGAAACAGACACCGATTCAAGAACACAAACACATTAAGACTCACATCGTGTGAAATAACGCTTCGATCTGAACACAGTGAAGCTTCAGCAAACGATGGAGATCAAACACTTACCCTGAGATCAGCCGCTGCTGTGACCCATTTCTGTGCCTTTGTCCTCCGCTGGATGATGATGGTGATGATGCTCTCTCTCTCTCTCACACACACACACACACACTGATCAGGGATGCTCACAGCTCTAAATGTTCAAGAGCACAATCACTGATGAATGAAGCGCTGGTTTCCTCTCGGGTGTGAACTGGATTTGTCTCTGTAAGCTCGGACCGTGACGCTCTTTATCGAGCTGCTGCTGCTGGATGCTGGTGTAGCTGTAGCGCATCTGCGGCACTAGAGGGCGACACAGCGCGCACACTTTACCACTTCTCTATTGATCTATGTTTTTATAGTTTATCAAGTGATCATAATAAATCTGAAGCAAATACAGGTGAATTTATTTGAATATTTATTACAATTTACTTTTATTTTATTTTAAAATAAAAGCTTGTCCATACGTCATCTGAAATGTAATGTGAATCATCTTCCATAAGCTTTAGTACTTGAATTATTATAATTAGAAATAAACAATTTTCTAGAGAATAGAAAATATGAACAGTCCAGTTCCGGAATTAAAAATCCCTTTCATTTTCTTCATAGTGGTTGATTTTTAACTTGTTAAACCTTTAAAGACAGAGCTACTTTGAGCTACGAGAGTATTAATCAGAATCAGAATCAGAATGAGCTTTATTGCCAGGTATGTTTACACATACGAGGAATTTGTTTTCGTGACAGAAGCTCCACAGTACAACAGAATGACAGCGACAGAACATAAAACACATAATAATAATAATAAAAAAAAATACAAATAAGTAGATAGTGAATGACAATATACAAATGACAATTGTAGGCAGGTATATTACAAAATGAAGTTATGTATGTACATATATATTGTGTGCAAAATTTAAGTGTATACTAAGTATGTGTGTTAGATAAATAAAGTGTATGTGTATATAAATATAAAGTGTAGTGTGTTCGCCGTTATTATCAGCTGTTCATAAGATGGATTGCCTGAGGGAAGAAACTGGTCCTGTGTCTGGTCGTTCTAGTGCTCAGTGCTCTGTAGCGTCGACCAGATGGACACAGTTCAAAGAGGGAGTGTGCTGGATGTGAGGGGTCCAGAGGGATTTTGACAGCCCTTTTTCTCACTCTGGATAAGTACAGTTCTTGAATAGAAGGGAGGGTTGAACCGATGATTCGCTCAGCAGTCCGGACTACTCTCTGTAGTCTTCTGAGGTCAGATTTAGAAGCTGAGCTGAACCAGACAGTTACTGAAGTGCAGAGGATGGATTCGATGATGGTGGAGTAGAACTGTTTCAGCAGCTCCTGTGGCAGGTTAAACTTCCTCAGCTGGTGAAGGAAGTACAACCTTTGCTGGGCCTTTTTCACAATGGAGTCAATGTGAATGTCCCACTTCAGGTCCTGAGAGATGGTGGTTCCCAGGAACCTGAATGACTCCACTGCAGCCACAGTGCTGTTCATGATGGTGAGTGGGGGGAGTGCAGGGGGGTCTCTCCTGAAGTCCACGATCATCTCCACTGTTTTGAGCGTGTTAAGCTCCAGGTTGTTGAGAGTGCACCAGACAGCCAGCTCTTTTACCTCCTGTCTGTAAGCAGACTCGTCACCGTCCTGAATGAGGCCGATGAGTGGGGTGTCGTCTGCAAACTTCAGGAGCTTGACAGAGGGGTCCTTAGACGTGCAATCATTAGTGTACAGTGAGAAGAGCAGTGGGGAGAGAACACAGCCCTGGGGAGCTCCGGTGCTGATTGTACGGGTGCTGGATGTGTATTTTCCCAGCCTCACTAGCTGCTGCCTGTCTGTCAGGAAGCTGTTGATCCACTGACAGACGGAGGTGGGCACGGAGAGCTGATTTAGTTTGGGCAGGAGGAGGTTTGGGATGAACGTTAGAGCCACAGGCCTGTAGTCATTTAGTCCTGTAATTTTGGATTTCTTAGGGATGGGGATGATGGTGGAGCGTTTGAAGCATGAAGGGACTTCGCACAGCTCCAGCGATCTTTTGAAGATCTGTGTGAAGATGGGGGCCAGCTGGTCAGCACAGGATTTCAGACAGGCTGGTGTAACACAATCTGGGCCTGGTGCTTTTTTCCTTTTCTGCTTCCGGAAGACCTGGCGCACCGCATCCTCGCTGATCTGAATTGCAGGTGGGGGGGAGAGGGGGGATGCAGGAGGTGAGAATGGTGAGAGTGCTTGATTGGAGAGGTGTTCAGGATGGGTTGCAGGAGTTGTGAAGGGTGTGAACGGTTGTTTGGAGAGGCATTTGGGTCTGGTTGCAGGAGTTGTAAATGGTGTGAATGGTTTTGTGGGGAGGCGTTCAGGGCAGGTGATAGGTGTTCTTTCAAACCTGCAGTAAAACTCGTTCAGATCGTCTGCCAGTCGTTGATTCTCTACGGTGCTGGGGGGTGGTGTCTTGTAATTGGTGATCTTCTTTAGACTTTTCCACACTGATGCGGAGTCGTTGGAAGTGAACTGAGTCCTTATTTTTTCAGAATAATTCCTCTTTGCCACTTTGATCTCCTTTTCCAATGTGTATTTAGCCTGTTTATACAAGACATTGTCCCCCTTCACGTAAGCATCTTCTTTGGCCTGACGGAGCTGTTTGAGTTTTGCAGTGAACCACGGTTTGTCATTATTGTAAATTAGTTGAGTCTTTGTAGGAATACACATATCCTCACAGAAACTGATATATGAGGTTACGGTCTCTGTGAGTTCATCCAGATCGGTGGCAGCAGCTTCAAAAACACTCCAATCAGTGAGGTCAAAACAAGATTGTAAATCCTGCTCTGCTTCATTAGTCCATCTTTTTACAGTCCTTGATACAGGTTTAGCTGATTTTAGTTTCTGCCTGTAGGACGGTATAAGATGAACCAGAAGGTGATCAGAACGTCCCAAAGCTGCTCGTGGAACAGAGTGAAATGCATCCTTTATTGTGGTGTAACAGTGATCCAATATATTACTGTCTCTTGTGGGACATGTAACATGCTGTCTGTATTTTGGCAGTTCACGGGACAGATTGGCTTTATTAAAGTCCCCGAGAATGATTAAAACAGAGTCCGGGTGTTGTTGTTCTGTCTCTGTGATCTGATCAGCGAGTTTCTGTAAAGCTGAGCTCACGTGCGCTTGCGGAGGGATGTAAACACTGACCAGAATGAACGAGTGAAACTCCCGCGGTGAATAGAACGGCTTGCAGTTAATGAAGAGTGTTTCGAGATTTGAGCAGCACGTCTTCTTTAACACAGTTACATCTGTACACCACCGTTCATTGATGTAAAAGCATGTCCCGCCGCCGCGCGATTTCCCAGTGGATTCTGATTCGCGATCCGCTCTGAACAGCTGAAATCCCGGCAGATGGAGCGCGCTGTCCGGTATGGTGTCATTCAGCCAGGTTTCCGTGAAACACAGAGCAGCAGAGTGTGTGAAATCCTTATTTGTCCGAGAAAGCAGAAGGAGTTCGTCCGTTTTGTTGGGTAGAGAGCGGAGATTTGCCAGATGGATGCTAGGCAACGGCGTTCGAAATCCGCGCTTCCTGAGTCTGACGAGCGCTCCCGCTCGCTTCCCCCGTCTGCGCGTCCTGAAGCGCTTGATCAGCGCCGCACCTCCTCCGATAACAACGTTCAGTAAAACATCTGAATAATTGAAATCCGGAAAAACATCTTGTGGTGCGTTCTGCCGAATGTCCAGCAGTTCGTCCCTGGTGAAACTGATGGCAGGAATATAACTAAAGACAGGACAAACTAACAAAAACACAAAAACATATGCGGAGCTCGTCACGGAGGCAGCCATCCTGTATCGGCGCCAGCGTAGTTTATTCTTTTGTTGAAAAGAATAAACAACGTTGTTGAATCCATAGTTTATTCTTTTGTTGAATCCATAGTTTATTCTTTTGTTGAAGTCAGCTGGTTCTAATTTGTTAATTACATATTATGTTTATTAAATAATCCTGTTTAACAGCGGAATTCCTGGCGAGAACTACATTACCCATGATTCCGCAGCGCTGTTAGTGCGCTACTGCCGCCTGCTGGACACAAACATGAAGCGCGTTTACAGCCGCGCCTTTCACAAAACACACAGCGCTATTCATCTGAAATAATCAGTCACCCCGCTGTGTGTAGCGTCTAAGGAAGGCGTCTATTCACATTATTACTTTGACAGGATCTTGCCAGAAACTACAGAGTATTTTATTAACCATACTTTTATTTAGATTTTAGATGTGCAAAGTCAAAGCAATATTCCAGCATGATATTATTCTTCATTAAGTCTTTGAAAAAAGTTTCCAGAAATAAATTTAGTTTCATATTACTAAAAAAAAAAATATAAATATATATATATATATATATATCTCCTAATAGTAAATATTTATTAGGTTTACTAATCTGTCACATTTTGTCTGTTTATGAGAAAAAGACGTAGAGCTTTGGCCTTCTGTTGCAGTTGTAAAGTCAGGATAATGATGTAGGAGATCATGTTTTTATGTGTTCTGCTCCGCTGGAGAATAAACTCTTGTACAGCATCAGTGTTCAGCCTCAAACAATCACACCTTCAATAAAAACACATGAAGTCACCTCTGGAAAACATCTGGAGCTTTTATTCCACATTCAGGAGCTGGACATCTGGACCGAGCGATGATGAAGTCCAGTGATCACATCATCATCATCATCACACACGTCTACAGACATCGCTTCAGGAGCACAGTCCAGTCCCATCATTACAGCTTCAAACAGGAAGTGATCAGAATCAGAAATACACAAAAACAGACAGCAAGAGAGAAACGTAAAAAAGGAATGTGAGAAGAGAATTCACACAGGATCTGGATGTTGGCAAAACGGCTCAAACGAGGCAGAAATCATCAGAAATAAATGCACATAATCACTTCTCTGCATCATTCATGGAGAAGAAACGAGGCTTAAACACGGTCAAGAAGTTCCCAGAAATATCACTCGGAAATCTAATGAAAAAATAATCTGAGACCCTTAATACACTTCTTTTCATGACAATTAAACACATTTCACCCTACACTGTCATTACTGCATTGCAAAAAAAAAAAAAAAAAAAACATTTATATGAAAATATTTACACTTTTTTTGTGTTTATACTTAAATACATTCTGTAAACGTACACCTTCCATCACTGTGACTGAACTGAAGGTTTGTTCGTCGTGTGTGATCTTCCTCGTTACAGGACTGAGATGTGCTTCTGGAGAATAAACACATTTCATTCTTCTCCTTTTCATTTAGAGGCGACCCCAGAAACACTGATCTTCAGTCACAGCCGGCCTCCAAACACACAACACTGTAGCTTTAAAATCTGTTCACACACATCAGCAGCGATCCGGAGTCACTCCGCTTTCAGTCGCTCTCGCTCTCATCCTGGTGTCTGGCGCTGGCTTTGATGGCGCGGCCGTTCTGAAGAGGCATCTCCTCATAATCACTCCTTCAGAGAAACAGATCAGGGTCAGAGGATGGAGAGGACGGATGGAGACGTGATGAGAGGAACCTACCCGTAAATCACCTCATCATCTGAGTCGTTGAGCATGGAGAAGGCAGGATTGTCCTTCAGCTGCGAGTCTGGACACACACACACACACACACACACACACACACAGGTCTGTGTGAGCAGCGGCAGGTTCAGCACAGAAACACACAGCGCTGCTGATGAACTCACCGTACAGAGCGCTCCTGGAGGGCGAGTAGACGAACGCTAGCGTGTAGAGATAGAAGTTCAGCAGACCGTAGAAGGACAGGAACTCAGCTGGTGGAGAAACACTCAGGAAAACCACGTCACACACACACACACCTGAACCTTAAAATATTTGTTACTGTAAATAAAAAAAACTGTTAACCTAAAATATTTTTTTATTATTTGTATTTAGTTGAAATTTATGCTCTAAAAAGATAAAAATAAAATTGAAATGAAAATAAAGAAAGACAAAACAGTAAACTTACTAAAACTCTGCAAATATAAAACGAACTCAAAACAGTTATAAAAACTACAATCGGATCCTGGGAGGAGCATCACACTGCTGTGAGCCAATCACACGTCCCGATGAGTCTCAACATCTGTTATTGGTCGAGAGTCATTGATCTGGAAGGATATAGTTCTGGTAGTGAGTGGAGAGTTCAGAGACGAAGTTATCCTGCAGAGCTTTAGATCCGAACCTCAGATACAGGATGAGCAGACTGAGAGACAGGAAGAGGAAACGGCCTTGAGTCGCCTGTGTGTGTGTGTGTGTGTGTGAGAGAGAGAGAGAGAGAGAGAGAGAGAGAGAGAGAGTGTGTGTGTGTGTGTGAGTGAGTGTGAGAGAGAGAGAGAGAGAGTGTGTGTGTGTGTGTGTGTGTGTGTGAGAGAGAGAGAGAAAGAGTGTGTGTGTGTGTGTGTGAGAGAGAGAGAGAGAGAGTGTGTGTGTGCATGTGAGTGAGTGTGTGTGTGTGCGTGTGAGTGAGTGTGTGTGTGTGCGTGTGAGTGAGTGTGTGTGCGTGTACCTGATCAGCAGCACCAGCAGTGTCAGCGCCGTCAGGAACTTCAGACGCAGGTCTGCGCAAACATGAATAATAATAATCATCAGAAGACTCGCTTCATACAGGACTATTATCATATCTAGATTTCTGATGCTAATTTGAATGCTAACCCAGATCTGTCTCTAATGATAATGTGTGAAAACCTCCACTAAATAACAGCGTTTATATGATCAGCCAATCACAGGCCACCTCCCTGGGGCTTCAGCCCCCCCACAGTGTGTGTGTGTGTGTCACCCGTGTAGGGTGTGTGTGTCACCCGTCTAGGGTGTGTGTGTATGTGTGTGTCACCCGTGTAGAGTGTGTGTGTGTCACCTCTGTAGGGTGTGTGTGTGTGTGTGTGTGTGTCACCCGTCTAGGGTGTGTGTGTGTGTGTGTGTATGTGTGTGTCACCCGTGTAGGGTGTGTTTGTGTGTGTGTGTCACCTGTGTAGGGTGTGTGTGTCACCTGTGTAGGGTGTGTGTGTGTTTGTGTGTGTGTCACCCGTGTAGAGTGTGTGTGTGTCACTTCTGTAGGGTGTGTGTGTGTGTGTGTGTGTGTGTCACCCGTCTAGGGTGTGTGTGTGTGTGTGTCACCCGTGTAGGGTGTGTGTGACACCCTTGTAGGGTGTGTGTGTTTGTGTCACCCGTGTAGGGTGTGTGTATCACCCGTGTAGGGTGTGTGTAGGGTGTATGTGTGTGTCACCTGTGTAGGGTGTGTGTGTGTCACCCGTGTAGTGTGTGTGTGTGTGTGTCACCTGTGTAGAGTGTGTGTGTGTGTCACCCGTGTAGGATGTGTGTGTGTGTGTGTGTGTGTGTGTCACCCGTGTGTGTCACCTCTGTAGGGTGTGTGTGTGTCACCCGTGTAGGGTGTGTGTGTCACCCGTGTAGGATGTGTGTGTGTGTGTGTGTGTGTGTGTGTGTGTGTGTGTGTGTGTGTCACCCGTGTAGGGTGTGTGTGTGTGTATGTGTGTGTCACCCGTGTAGGGTGTGTGTCAGTGTGTGTGTGTGTGGGTGTGTGTGGGTGTGTCACCCGAGTGTGTGTGTGTGTGTGTGTGTCACCCGTGTAGAGTGTGTGTGTGTGTGTGTGTCACCCGTGTAGGGTGTGTGTGTCACCCGTGTGTGTCACCTCTGTAGGGTGTGTGTGCATGTGTGTGTCACCCGTGTAGGGTGTGTGTGTGTGTCAACCGTGTAGAGTGTGTGTGTGTGTCACCCGTGTAGAGTGTGTGTGTGTGTGTGTGTGTGTCACCCGTGTAGGGTGTGTGTGTGTGTCACCCGTGTAGGGTGTGTGTGTGTGTGTCACCCGTGTAGGGTGTGTGTGTGTCACCCGTGTAGGGTGTGTGTGTATGTGTGTGTCACCCGTCTAGGGTGTGTGTGTCACCCGTGTAGGGTGTGTGTGTGTGTGTGTGTCAACTGTGTAGAGTGTGTGTGTGTCTGTGTGTGTGTGTGTGTCACCCGTGTAGAGTGTGTGTGTCACCAGTGTAGGGTGTATGTGTGTGTCACCCGTGTAGAGTGTGTGTGTCACCAGTGTAGGGTGTATATGTGTGTGTGTGTGTGTGTGTGTGTGTCACCCGTGTGTGTCACCTCTGTAGGGTGTGTGTGTGTGTGTGTCACCCGTGTAGGGTGTGTGTGTGTGTGTGTGTGTGTGTGTCACCTGTGTAGGGTGTGTGTGTGTCACCCGTGTAGGGTGTGTGTATCACCCGTGTAGGGTGTGTGTGTGTGTGTGTCACCCGTGTAGAGTGTGTGTGTGTCACCCGTGTAGGGTGTGTATGTGTGTGTGTGTGTGTGTGTGTCACCCGTGTGTGTCACCTCTGTAGGGTGTGTGTGTGTGTGTCACCCGTGTAGGGTGTGTGTGTGTGTCACCTGTGTAGGGTGTGTGTGTGTGTGTGTCACCTGTGTAGGGTGTGTTCTTGAGCTCGGAGCAGGCGCGCAGCACCAGGAACAGCAGATACAGCACATACACAAACACCAGCAGCAGGAAGAAGATCTTCATGCCCTGCAGCAATTTTTAACATTTACATTTTTACTGTATTTTTCAAATTAAACGACTTTTTTATCATCTGAATCATGATGTGATTTATACTGCACAGCGACTTTAAATTTGTTTTATACTTCTATTTTCATTCATTCAGTTTATTTCTTAGTGTGACATTTATTTTCAGTAATATAATAAGTATTAATTATTTGGATTATTTCGCAGCTGAAAGAAACTCACCTGGAAGTTCTGGATGTCCACTTTGTACTGATACGTGGGGTCCTGCAGCTCGTTCACCCTAATAATAATAATAATAATAATAATAATAATAATAGAAAGATGATGAGGATGTCATCAGACAGCAGCACTGAGTGAAGAGCAGCAGGTGTCTCACGTTTGCCAGATTCCCAGAGTGACGGCCGAGAGCCACAGCAGCCCCACGATCAGCAGCTTGGGCAGGTAGAAGGTCAGGAACCTCCTCTCGCCCTGCGGATGAGAGCAAAGGTGAGGGGGGCACAGGTGAGGGGGGCACAGTTGTGAGCGGGGCAGTGAGGGGGGCACAGGTGAGCGGGGCACAGGTGAGCGGGGAACAGGTGAGCTCCAGCGAGGGCGGTCAGGGGCCGTACCTGCACACGGATGCCGTGATACACACACAGCCAGAAGAGCAGCAGTGCACACAGGAACAGAGCCTGGAAGAACGCATCCAGCGTTCCCGGAAACCAGCTGTTGAGCAGGAACGACAGAGGGAAGAACGGGTCTACAACACAACATCGGCACATCAGAGAAGACTCCTTAACCTTTCTCAAAGAGTCTCTTCAGCTCAGCAAAGATGCATTTCTTTGATCAAAAATACAGTACAAATTGTGAAATATTATTATAATGTAAACATCTGTTTTCTGTGTGAATCTGTGTTAAAGTGTAATGTATTTCTGTGATGTGCAGCTGTTTTTTCATCATCATTCCTCCAGTCTTCAGTCACTATTGATCAGTTTGACAGTTTGAGCGCTGGTTTCTAGTGTCTCACCGTTGTACAGCAGCAGCAGAGGAAGAAGAACAGACATCCACTTCTGCTCGATGCCCCAGTCCCTCATGGAGAACTTGCGTAAGGAGTGAGCGAACACACACTGCACACACACACATCATCATCAGACGCTGGAGACGCTCTCTCACACACACACACACACACACACACACACACACACACACACACACACACACCAACACCAGACGCTGGAGACGCTCTCACACACACACACACACACACACACACACACACACACACACACACACACACACACACATCATCACCAGACGCTGGAGATGCTCTCACACACACACACACACACACACACACACACACACACATCATCACCAGACGCTGGAGACGCTCACACACACACACACACACACACACACACACACACACACACACACACACACACACACACACACACAACACCAGACGCTGGAGACGCTCTCACACACACACACACACACACACACACACACACACACACATCATCACCAGACGCTGGAGACGCTCTCACACACACACACACACACACACACACACACACACACACACACACACACACACACACACACACACACATCATCACCAGACGCTGGAGACGCTCTCACACACACACACACACACACACACACACACACACACACACACACACACACATCATCACCAGACGCTGGAGACGCTCTCACACACACACACACACACACACTCTTGGT
>NC_068374.1:35843016-35870516 GCF_023724105.1 Carassius gibelio | reverse complement strand
ATAATGTTTTATTGTACTAGAATACAGATGAAAATATTACATTGTGACATGCACGCAAGGTCCTTAAATCACTGAACACAACAAACTGCAGCACAAATCAACAACTGAACAATACACAATACCATCACTCTAACAACCAGAAACATGTTTAAACCACACACACACACACACACACACACACAGGGAAATGGAATGAGACCACGCCCATTTCCACCCACCTGGGACCTCATCAAAAACCACACACAAAAGTATCTCTAAATATAAAGCATCTCCACATATTAATCAATTATTCATAACAGTTATTACTGATCAGTTTCTGTGTCAAACATCTGGAGGACAAACGAAGCCGAACACGCGTTTCCTGACCTCTATCGCTAGCGTGTTTATCTGACGCTGCACTCACCGCTCCATCGCGCTGCCTCTGACGAGCGTTACTTCCGCACACATCAGCCCGCTGACGTCACCCTCGCGAGGCCACGTGACCCCGCCGCAGTGCGCATGCGCCTCACCGTTTTATATCAAACAATACGATGTGCTCAAATCTAATCTGTTTTTAAACAGTCTATGCTCGTAATGTAGCGATTCAAAGCCTCAGAGAGCAGCTTCCGTGTGTGCACGCAGGGATTCATTCAAAATTAACATTTAGCGCATATTTAAAATAATAAAACAACATTTAATGAATTTATTCGTGTGGTCATTATGAGAAATTAATCACAGGTGTATGGGTATATATTCACGGTGTGTGTGTGTGAGCTCGTGCCTGTAGAAGCGCTCGCTCCTGAAGGGCGTCAGATCCTCCTTCAGCTCGCTGCAGGCCTCGTGTATTCTCCCGCAGAGCTGCTTCATCTCACCGAGCAGCGGCTCCATGCCTCCGAACCGAGAACCGAAGAGCGCGTCCGGTGCGGCGCTGCAGCTGCAGTCGTGCGGCTCGAGGATCCGCGGAACACGGGAGGCGCGCGGGGGGTCGGTCACGTGACCGTGCGCGTTCAGGACCACGGACAGGGCTCCGCTCACTAGGTAGTGCACACTACTTAGGGCTCATAGACACGAAATAGCTACACAGCAAGCCCCTAACTCACCCTAAACACTAACACTAGATCACTAAATACAGTGACAAACACATCCCTGGACTCTTCAGTCATAAAAACCGTTTTAGAAAACACATATACAAGTTTAATGCTTTAATATGAAATAGTTTCTATAATTGTAGGAAGCTGTATTGTTTTGCAATTTTAATAAATAGTTTAATGTATACATTTTTATAAATGTAGACGCTTTTCTGAATTAGTATTTTAGAGAACTTACCCTAAACATTAACACTAATTACAAGTTAATAAACCAACTGTAGTGAGAAACATAACTAATCACTAGTAGAACCATATACAAAAAAAAAGCATAATTCTATAAGTTTATGCAGACACTTTTGTGCAAAATATTTCCCTTAAATACGAAGTCACAGGATCTTTACGAAAAACAGCTGTTTAAGAAAGCAAACTCTATCTTGACTGACTTCTCTCATCTTTTATATCTACAGTTTCAGTTTTTAGCATCAGGTTCATTGCTCGGACTCCCATTTGCCAAAACAAACAGATTTAAACACTCCTTTGTTCCGTCTGCTGTCTCTCTTCTAAATGCTAGGAGGGTAAGGTAGCTTACACATTATTTTTTATTTGATCAGAATGTGCATTATATTTATTTTATTTTTTATTATACTATGTGTATTTGTGTTTGTAAGTTTGTGTGCTCCTATGCTGTAAAACTAACTGCCCCACTGGGGGAAAAATAAAGGTATTGAACTTGAACCTGACGTGGCTTAGTATAGTTTTGCTATTTATTTATTTTGGTGTTAATTTAGTGTAAATATGTAATGCATATATTAAATGTAAATAAAATATTTAATAAACCTCATATAGAAGGAATAATTCTAATTTTTCTCCACACTAAAATTTAATTCATAAATGTATTAATTTATATACAAATATTCTAAATTTGTATAAATATGAAGTAGCTTGACTTGAAAAAAAAATAGCAAAACAATAGATTGCTTTTAGTCTAATTACACAAAATATATAAAAATTATAAATACATACAAAATAAAGTATAGAAACAAATTTTATATATATACATATATATCTAAAAAAAGCAAGTGAATTAAGTATTTCAGAGAACCATTTAACAAGTAAATACAGCCCTCTAAATAAAGTACTGCGTTTGCATCGTGGTAAAGTAATGTGAAGAACATGCTGCTTATACAAAGGTGCAGAATGATTCGGATATTAACGTATTTAAATAGCATTAACTTCAAAGGATCCATAATATCATAGCATTTTGTAATCACGTTTCTCCAGTGTGCCTTCAGGTTACTGATGAAAGCATGAAAATGTGCCGTGAATTTGTTTTAATTAGTGTTTGTTATGCAGACACTAAACAATCCAGGAGATATTTCAACCTGTACACTTTTATTGGGTTACACACCGACGAAGGACACATTTCAGCTTCTGAGGAACAACAAAACTGTTCATTACAGTACAATGCAAACCCTAGTGCATAGGCTTCAAGTGAGTAACGCCTGACCCCGAACCCCAGAGTCTGTTTACAAAAAAAAGGGGAACTGGCAAAGCGTGAGATTCCCCTAAATATACAGTATAGAGCAAATAAACGAATGAAGACGCTTCCAGAGAAGTAACAGAGACATCTAAACAAGTCCTGCCAAGCAGTCACCTCAAAACCGAACGGCATCATGGGTGTATTTCACTTATTTTAGACAGAATGGATTAAAGCAAACGTGAATCCAAAATGTGTTGCAATTATATCCGAACCATGGCGTGCATCTTCATTTCCAAAGCCATTCCATGCTCACCTCTTCTAAAACAAACACGTTCTTTAAAAAACAAGTAATATCATTTACTCCGCATGCCTTTCTGCCGTTCAATACAAACATTCGCTCACCAAAAATCACGTTTTTCCTTCTCCAAAGCATTGACCTATTCCTACGAATACCAAGCACATTTCAAATAATAATAATAGTAGTACAATGAAGTCCAATAGAGCTCAGCAGTCGAATCAGAACACGACACGCATCACCCAAATGGGAGCGGACTCCAGAGCGATGAGCGCTTGAAGCACTTCTCTCGGGGAGAAGCTTTGTTCTGGCTTCGACTCACAAAAACACACGTGTCCAAGATCACTAAACACCACGCTGTAAACACGATCACCAACAACAAATCCCACCGCCGTTAAATCCTCGTCCACGTTATATACACGACACCAAGCTGAAGAAGCGTCTGTACACAAACAACGTTCACACTTACTAAAGGTGGATTAAATGGCAAACATGTTGAGAAATACAACGGGAAAGACAATATTGCACAAACAAGACATAAATAAATAAATAAACAAACTCTTCCGTTAAGAGCATCGACTTCTTTTCCTCGAATCACCATCGGGGGGGATTTTCCTGGGAATCCACACATGAAACAAAACACCATTTGTGTTTGGATCACGCTTTACAAAAGACATGCACATAAACCTGTTTTTATGCTGAAATGGTTTCAGATCACAAATACTGTCAAACTCTTTTAAAAACACTAAAAAAACGAAATGTCATGACCACCTTTAACTGCGCTCTCTTCTGAACTGGGACTAGTCTATTCATGCTGCATCGCTTGCTTGTTTTATTGATATGAGTCAAATAAAATAAAAACTAAACATTACGTATGTTGCTATATTCATAGAGAACCGTAATCCTCTTTGCTGTTCCTCGCAAACCTACTGCTGAGTTTCTATTCGTACTACGAGGCTTCATCTAACACTAATATTCTTAGCACTGACAACAGAGTGTGTCGCACAAACAGAATTTAAAAATTTAAAATAAAAAGGTATGAAATGACACTGTTAAAGCACGGTAGAAAAATATCTCCTGTTCGCGGATGTTGAGGTGGACTAAATGTGGCTTGTAGCCATTACACAAAATCACTTCACAGAAGCGTCAGCAGGGGGCAGTCACTTCCTTTTTGGGGGGTGGGGGGGGGTCTGACTGGCACTTCACTTCCTGTTTCACAGCAGGAAAGAGATGCACAGTCAGAATGTACAAGATGGTTAAAAAAAAGGAAAAAAAAAAGAGGTGGATGAACAAACACACATAAAACCATTCAGGAGGAATTGATTAAAACATCTAGAGTGCTAATGAATACAGCATCAATGGTTTTACCGTTAAGCTTATTCGGTCTGCCAAAGCAAGTCCATCCTAACAGAAATACCGTGTGTACTGTATATTCAGTCTATTTCTTAATAAAATACATTATGACTGCAAGCCAAAAGCATCTAATCAGATGCTAGCTATTAAACTCCAAGGGTAAAGTCCCTGGAAGTAAGTTTAGATATTACGTCCTCAAAGTGTGACAAACATCAGTATCTTATGCAAAAACAAATTAATTAGTGATGACAGTATGTTGTACAGCAATTGATTTCAGTGCCCAGTGGTACCTTTAACACTTTGAAAATGTGGCAATTACTTCCCAGATATAGTTTTCAAGTATTAGTACTGCATCTTAAACTGGGGAAAAAAATGTTGAGAGAACAACAGCGCAAAGAAAGAAATGGTATAATTGTCTAGTGTTCGGTCACTTGAGGCGCTGGGTGACATTAGCAAGTGCTACAGCAAAAGCTTGCACAGCTGAGAAGGGGTACTGAAAGTCCAGGATGTAAGCGTTCCCGTCGATCCTTCCGAACTGCATCACCTACACAGAATGAAATAGAAGTTAGAAAGCACAGAAACGGGGACCAAAAGAAATAACATCTGAAGCTTCTGGTGTACCTGTCTCCCCTCGAGCTCAATCTGGAAGTTCTTTGCCGATTCCTGCGTGACTCTTCCTCCAAAGTCCAGCTGGTAGACCTGCGTGGCTTCGTTCCAAAGAGGCTGTTTGTTTGCCATGATGTAGACGAACCCTTGGCTGCCGAGGCCACGGTCTTCTTTCTCATTAGCCTTTCGGCATTTGATTTCATCCAGATCACAGCCTCCTGCCCGCAAGTTCCTTTTTGTTTTCCAGCTCTTTTTACCACTCTGACTCTGATTCATCAGCTCGTCTCCACTGATGAAGAGCTCTGGCTCGCTCTCGGAGCTGTCCTGGAACTCGTTTGTGGTGGACTTGCTTAGCTTTTTGGCTTTCAGCTGCTCTTTCTGGCCTTTCGGTTTCTTCTTGTCTCGACTGCCTAACCTCGGACTGGAGATGAGGGAGTTGAAGTCACTGAGGGCACGGCCCTCTTTTTTGGACTTGTTGCCTCCTTCTGAGATCGCCGGGACGTTAGCTTCCTCTGCCCGACTGTTGTCCAAACGCTTGCGGTTCTTCTTGCCAAACCTGTCTGCTCTTTGAGGAACTGGGCTTTCGTTCAGTGAGAGTACCTCTTGAAAGTTCTCCCCAGCTTCGGCGATGGATTCTGGGGGACTCTGGAGGTCTGGAGGAGGTGTAGGTAGAGGAGGTGGTTGAGGGGGAGGAGAAAGAACAGGTTTATCCAGCATGTGGGAGGTCTTTGGTGGAAGGGATGGGGCAGGACCTGGGGGGCTTGGCATGGGTGGACAGGGATTATAAGAACCCCATGGATGAAGAGGAATGGGAGTCACAGGCAGATTAGAACAAGAAGCTTTCCCAGGGTACATTGGTGGGAGAGGACAGCAAGCAAGGTTAGGCAAATTGGGAGGATAACCAGGTGGCAAGACAACTGCTTGGTCTTGCTGGGAAAAGGGAAGAGGAGTAACTACCTCTTTGGGAGAAGTGGGATGTGGAGAAGCTTGCACTGTCTGAAGTGGGGGACCATTGTAGGCTGCACTTGGTGGATAGGACAGTGCAATCTGGTATGTTCCTGCTGGTTGGAAAGTTGCAGCGTTAGGGCTCGTTGGAGATTTAGGCGAGAGGACAAATGGAAGACGGGAAAAGTCCAAATGCTGTGTAGGGCTGAGGATGAGTGGGGGTGGTTTGTGGGATGCAGGAGGTCCAGACGTGGGAAGAGTCACTGTACGCTCTTGGGGAACCCAGATCTCTTCAGTAGCAGACGGATCCCATTGATACGGTGGAGGCCGTTTGACTGTCAAACTCACTACCTCCGCATTAAGAGCCATTTGCCTTAAAGACTGATTTAATGCCTCGTCCTCTGTAAAGGCAGAGTTGACATAGTCAGCCCTTTCCCTGTTTCCACCTCCACTGGCCACTCCACCGGCTCCATCCATACTGAGCAGGCTGTAGGAGGACTGGGAAGTCAGAGGCGAGGCACTGTTGGAGTGCACTATAACGGTGCTGTGAGGTGCACCACCTGCGGTCGGTGGGAAATCTTGCCTAATGATGGTCCCCCCAGCTATTCCGTTACTCCCACTGCTGGTGGCCCCAGCGCTGACACCACCGTTGTTACTGCACTGACTGCATGTATAAAGAGCAGTCGGCCCTCTCGGCTGGTAGGAAGCAGACAAAGCACTGGCTTTTGCCTTCGAGGGTAGGGTCCTCTGGGGGTCCAGCATCTGAGAAACCTTCAGCGCAGCTTCACGACTGTTCCGCCTCAAGGTAGCGTGAATCAAGCTGCTGTCCAATCTCTGGCCAGGGTTCCGCCCCGCTCCGCCCTGATTGGCTGTATCAGGGTAAGGGGGCGGGTCCCCGCTGGGTATAGAGTATCTTGGCACAGTGAGACGGTTCAACGTGGCTGAGGCGTAGGGCAACTGCACCTTCTTCCCCTCCACAGCAGAGGAAGATGATGAGACCCTGAGGGTGGCAGAGCTTCCCGGGCCCTGCAGCGTGTAAACGTTCTGGTTGCAAACGAGTCGCGTGCGGGGACGGCACACCTCCTCCACATTTCCACTGCTGTCAAATGTGGTGATGCGTTCGTAGCCCAGTGGGGTTGGGTACTGAGCTGCCTGTGCACCAGGTGGATACAAGGTCAAATCCCCTTTCTTTAGACAAGCTTCCCCTGAGGATGAAGTGCTGGAGCTGCTTCCCATTGCCCCAGAGTTGGAACTCGTAGAAGCAGCAGCCGAAACTGCCACTGCTGCACCAACTGTGCCTGGGTAAGGAGGGGGAGGATTCATTTTGCTAAGCTCAAGAGGGGCAGTAAACACCACTGCATCACCCTCAGCCAGTTGTGGGGCAGATCGAGTGGTTTTAATTTTGAGCAGGAGCTCATGTTCCCCACGCTCCGCACTGTGCTCTGCTGTTGGGGGAACGTCCGGGATGGTACTCTGCGGAAGCTGAAGGACTGGGCATGATGGTTGACCTGAGGGCAAAGCTGGAACAGGGATCTGGATCTGATGCTGCTGTTGCAACTGCTGCTGCATTTGCTGGTGCTGCAGCTGCAGTTGCATTTGCAGATGCTGCTGCTGTATTTGATGCTGAAGCTGTTGCTGCATTTGCTGTTGCTGCTGCATCTGTTGGATCTGCTGTTGCATGTGTTGCTGCTGCTGCTGCTGCATGTGCTGATGCTGCAACAACTGTTGATGCTGCAGCTGATATTGTTGCAGCTGCTGCTGTAGCTGTTGATGCTGCTGCTGCTGCTGATAATGTTGTTGCAGCTGCTGCTGCTGCTGATGATGTTGTGATTGCTGCTGCTGTTGTTGGGACTGCGCAACTAAAAGCCGACCAACATCCAAACCTCCAAAGATGACCTGTCCAGGACTAGAATACCTGGCAGGAACGGTGTACTGAGCGTTGAGCACAGTGTCCTGCTGTCCTTGGTCAGAAGCCCCAGGTGGTGCCACAGACGATGTTGGATTGGACAACACATCCAACTGGACGTTTTGATTGGCTAACAGGGATTGGACAAGGCCGATGCTCTGGGTCGGGGACATGGCTTGCGCGGGGCTGTGTATGGGGGCGATGGGTATGTTAACAGTGCAAGGAGGATTATCATCAGTGATTCCTGATGCTCCTGTGACCGGCAGGTCATCCTCGTCCTCACTGAAGACATTAGGACTAAACATAGGTAAGTTAATGTATTCCACCGAGATCTTCCTCACCTCAGGGAGGTAGATGGTCATCTGTCTGGGCTGGAGGTGAAGCAGACTTGTCTTGTAGATAACTAGGGGGAGGGCAATGTATATTAGAAAAACTTAGGACATATAAATAAATGTAGTAGTTTATATAACTGAAAAATGAATAAATGAATAAATAAAATACCTGCTCCTAGATTTGTTGGCAAAAATGCTGCAAGCCCCACAATTTTGAACTTTGTTCCCCATATGTTAGATGTAACTTGCGCAAGATAATTGTGCTAAAATACAAGGAGACAAATCTTAATAACATTCAGTGAGCTCACACATAGATTTTTTAATGAATTGCACGGTCAGCATCGTTTATTATTCAGCTGCGGCGAGTACCTGTGTGATGTCATCGAGCGGAAACTCCCGCCGAATCAGACTCGGAGAGCCAATGGACGGCTTGCGAATGGGGAGCCGAGGCGATCGGGATATTTCCTGTGCGGTGCGGGAGAGCTTGGGGGACTTACGGGGATCTATATTTATCCTGTTGGTAAAGGGACACACTAAGTCTCTATAGAGAAGGTAGCAAACGAAGAAAAGAGTTCAAGGTGAGTTAGCAGCAGCATGCAGTCTAATATTGCAGAGCTAAACAAAACATTTCTTTAGTACTGGAGGATCCATGAGTTTCACACTACCAAGATGAGCTGTGTTTTTGGGAATGCATTTCACGCATATCTTGTTGTTAAGCAAGTTAAAATGTACAATAATTTGCATAAGAGATCTCAATGAAATTCAGCTCATCCTTCATTCCAATCTATAGCATGCAGTACCTGGGAAGTTTGGGAGACTTGCTCCCTCTTGAGATCTTTGGTGATTTCTTTCCAACCCAATCATCATTGAGTTCAATGTCACTAGAGTCTGAGCAATTGCAGCTGTCAATCACGGAGGGGATGAAGCTGTTTCCATAGACTTCATCTGCGACAAGGAAACAATGTTAGCCAACGAGGAATTAAACCAGTGTGGCATTCTCGCCAAAATCTGACTTGTATAACCCCACCTGCTTTCCCATCAGTCTTTGGGTCCATGATGACAAATTCAGGGCGAAGTTTGCTAATCCTACGGCCTTTCAGAATCGGGACAAGCCCCCCCAGATACTCCAGGTACAGGGTGAAGCAAGGCCCGCCGACCTCGGGGTTGTCCTCGGTGCGCTTCATGGTGCAGTGCAGACGCTCGTTACCTGATGTCGGATAACTAACGAACTCCCGCATGCTGTTGGGATCCGGGATGGGGGGCTGAGGTGAGGAAAGGGTGCCAGAAAAAAACAAATGGGAATGGCATAAATGTAATACACAGAAACAAGATCCGACTGCCTGTAACCTGGAGGTTTTCTACCTTAATGGTGGGAGCGAAGGCAGAAGACACGTATGTGCTCAGGCGAGAGGGCATGCTGAGCTTGACCAGGTCCTTCTCCTCGTGGACCACACCGGCGATCACCTGACGACACAGAAGCTGCAGACTGGCCACGCGATGCTCGACGCGAAGCACGTACAGAACCGGGCCGCTGGCGAGGAACAGACGCGAGTCCCGATGACCCCAGCACAGCGTACTGATCGGCCTCTGAACACAGAAACCAGCGCAAGATCAGAGACACAGTCCTAGATGTGTGAGATCACGTTTCATCTGTGTGAAACGGTAAACGAAAGATACTGTCTCCCAAAAGAAGGAATCGACTCTGAACAGCTGAAACGAGTCACTGCGGGGCATGCAGCATTTCACTTTATGGATTTAAGACTGAATGTGTGCAAACATGATTTAGGACGTAAAGAAACCCTGAGTATTTTGTAGTTAAAGTGACTTACAACAGTGTGACAAAAGCAAAAGTGTGTTCTGGTATTATTGTGTGTGTGTTTATGACCAAACGCTCACCTGAGCAGGTGTCTCCAGTGAGTAAATGTGCTCACCGCAAACATTATAAAACTTAACCATGGCATTTCGGGTGGCTTGGGTGGGGTCAGAGGTCATCACGAGTCTCTCCATCCCAGCTACAGCCAGCAGGTCGCCCTGAGAGCACCACTGCACCACCACATCTGATTTAAACACATGCAAACCAGTGTGAAACACAACTATATAAATAATAATAAAACAAAATACTATGGAAATTACTGAGGACCAGCAGCTGTTTGGTTTCAACATTCTTCAAAATATCTTACTTATAACATGAGAGTAAATAAATTTTTCTAGGGTGAACGGTCCCTTTAAATGTAAACAAAGCTTTAATAAGAATCAGTGTATAATTCATACAGTGAAGTATTTATAGTGTTTTAGTTTTATATTTGCTCATTCAGTTTCTTGAATGCTGCTGCTGCTAAATATACCTTCTGTACCTCGTTTTATTTGTGTTTTTGTTCTTATATTTTGAAATCAGTTCAGCTGTGCTACTCAGACAACATGACAAAGAGTGGTGATAAAACTGATGATATTTTAACACATGGCCCAGCTCTAGACACAGAAATACTACGAGGAAGAACCTTTGAGGCCGGTGCGTATTAACGAGGGTGAGAGGTCATCGTAGTTGTTCATCAGACTGACGTCTCCAGACGTGAAGCAGACGGTCAGCAGCGGCTTCAGACGGGGCACTGAAACAGAACAGTTATAGTGAACACCAGCAGGAGAAGTGCAGCATCTAAACCGGATCACGTGAGGACGCAGAGATCAACATGTGTCTGAAGAGAGCACGTGTTACCCTGCAGAGGCGTGTGTTCGTCCGAGTCCGTGTCGCTGCCGCTGCTGTCCTCCACCAGGAAGCTGGGATAGTTCCAGGACATGCTGGTGATGCCCTCGGCCTCGTGCAGCAGGATATGAGCCAGCATCCTCCCGTGACAGTCCATGACGATCACCTGACCGTCCGCCGTCCCAAACAACACCTGACGAGCACAACACACCTTCAAGAGCTGCACAGGTGAACCACGACTGAGTACTGCAGCTCTTCTTCTTTTACTTGAACTGTGGCTCACGCTGAAATACTTTAATGAAGAGATCTTAAAGCGGTGTAACTGAGCCTCACCTGCTGGTCATCGGGGGTCCAGATCCCACAGCTGATCTGACTCTCCAGGTTGATCTCTGATGACCAGTGGCGCTGACCGCTCACCGAGCCCACCAGCACGAAGCCGTCGCGGTACGAGATCAGCGCCTGCATGCCGTCGTGGGACCAGGTGAAGTCGCTCACCTGCGCAGGTAACAGCAGGTTAAACACGGCTCCTGGTCTCAGGAACACTCACACAGCTGGAGCACGCCTCACCTGAGCTCCTCGGTCATTGACCAGCTCCACTGACCAGCGGCCCTCGTACTGGATCCAGACGAAGATCCCGCCGTCGGTGTCGCAGGTCGCCAGCTTCTGGAAGGGTTCGTTCCACCGCACCAGCACCACCTGCGACCGCAGCACATCCCAAACATGCTCATCTGAACCAAACACTGATCTCTGAGGAGCTTCCCTCACATACACACACACAGAGACACAGACACACACACACGGCTCTCGACCAAGAATATTTGCTCATGATGGGAGCATATATAAAGGTGTATTTGTTTTAGTAAATGAGCGAAGGTTTCTCTAGAGAAGACTCTTGTTCCTCGGATGAAAAGGTGCTTTAGTTTCCTCCATATTTGTGAAATCTGGGCTACACAGGAAAGATAACGCTCGCGGTGTGCTCTCAATGAGCTGCAGACTAAACTAGGCAACGTTTCTTTCCTCCCAAACTACTATTAATAGCGCCGCGGCCTCACTTTCCTGATGATATCTGAAAGAGTTTGTGAGAATCAGAGCAGAAGCAGACGAGGAGACGCGGTGAAGACGCAGCGAGGTTAAGAACAGATTACTTGTCTATTTCCGGCTCTTGATGTGTGACGGACTCCTGTGTTCTGAAAACACACTTTAGTGAAGCTCCAGAGGAACCCAGTGTGAACGAGGAGATCCTCAGCTGCTTCTCTGTTAGCGACGCATCAGATGAGAGATGTACAGATCTCGTTAACCCCGTGATGATGAAAGCGTGATCGATGAGATCGACACACATCAGTGTGATTTACAGCTTTTACACGACTTCAGTGACTTTACTTATTTACCACACAAAGAGCAAATCTGAAGCAAATCCAGCTGTTCGTTTGAAATATTTTAGAACCAAGCAAAACTTTAGTAAAGTATTACACGCTCAGTTTTAGAGTATAGTTTAGAGTATAGAGAGAAGTGTGAGTGCTGACCTCACTGTTGTGTCCCCGGAGGTTGAAGTTGGTGCGCTGTGGGGGGGGGCGGTCTCTGCGGCCGTGGCTGGAGGTGAAGGTGACCCCCACGACCCCCCGGGCGTTCCCTGTGGCCAGCCAGCCCTCCTCATAGCAGCGCCTCCTGCACACGGGCTTCTCCTTCTCGCTGCGGGGCACACGGCCCTTCCAGGACAGACACAGGATGTTGGAGTCGCTGCAGAGGACGGGCCCGAGCTCCACCGCCGCAAACATCCCTGCTTCTACGAGCGGATTCACAGAGTCACCGGCGGGTCCCTGGGGTCCGCTGCTTCACACACACTTACGGCCCACAAGAACAGCATAAAACTAGCAACCAGGCACATAAATTAAGTCACGCCGACCAGCGCAGACACAGCGCGTGCCTTTCCGAGGAATATCGCGAACAGAGTCGGCGGGGATTCACTTAAACAGAGCAAATATCCAGGTCACAGAAATGTTCATGACTTAGCCTCATGACGTCATTACAGCCGGCTCCCCGCTCCCAGTGACGTCAGCGATGGACAGAACGCTCTTCTCGCGTGCTCATTTCATTGGCAGCGCACGTCAGCTGCTCGGCTCCGCCCGTGACGTCATCGCATGAGAGGCGCCGCCGGCCAATCAGCGTCGGGGATTCCTGTAAGAGGACAAACACGAATCACAGCGCAGGTATGAGCGTCACAGACACACTGGCCAATGACGGCGAAGCGGTCAAAAACACACACCTAATGTTATACATGATATATTTCTTACTGAAACTACACGAAACGAAATATGAAACACCGCTGTTCACCATTTTGCCTAATTACTGCATTACACGTGTGATTATAGTTAAAACCAACGCGATTCTTTATCTCAAGAGCTTGTTTACGCGCTGAACATCCATAATGCAATCTGTTCTGTGAGAGATAATAACAGCATTCTGAGAAGTCAGTCTAAATATAGAATAGTAAAAAGAAGAAACTCGAGTCAAGATATAATCTGTGGTTATTAGATTAACAGAAACGTCATTTCGAGGTTGGTATTGTTAGGAAAAAGCGCCTTGGCTTTATTTCTGTCATCTGTGTCTTTGTTAGCTCCGCAGCTACACGCACTTCAGGCGCTCTTCGATGATTTAAAGCTTTAAAGCGCGAGAACCGGATGATGTGGAGGAACGGATCCGGTCCACGGATGATCACGGACCCGAGCGGAGCGGTGCAGCTCGTTACCTGCGCGTGCGGGCGTCAGAAGAGCGAGTTTATAGCGCTGCGGTCTCTGATCCTGCTGCTGTCCGCGGGCCTGCGCTGCTGGGGCACGTGACCACCGCGTGACCGCGCAGACCCCCACCCGCGCTTCACCAGGAGCTAATCTTCAGAACACGTGTATTTTAAAGATTCCACACTAATACGAAAGAATATAAATAAGATGAATAAATAAAATAAAGTAATAAAATAAGTATTAACTGAAAATGTATGGAAACTGTTAAGTGTTTTGTTTTTAATTTATTACGTCTCATGCTTTATGCTTCACGTCTTATGCTTCAAAATGCTTTTTAATTAAAAGTAAATGAAAGCAAAAAATACAAGAAAATGTATTTTTACACTTTCACCTCACATACACCAAATGTAAACCTAAACATTGAAATGCTACAATATTTAAGAAACCAAAACGCCAAATACACATACATTCTGGCATAAATCAAAATCATGACATAAAGTCATAATGAGTTATAATTATTTATAACTTTAAAACTTACTTTAGGACAAAATCGAAAATGTGACATAAAGATTCATGATTATGAGATAAATAGTCGAAAATATGACATCCAAATTAGAAATTATTACATAGTAAGTCGAAATGATGGCGCAAAAGTGTTAAGTATGAGATAAAAGGTTGTCAAAAGACATATTTGTGCGATACAAATGATGATAGTTTATCTAATAACTATGACTATTTTATGTCAGTTTGTTACTATGTAATGGGAACTTTTCTTCTTTTTTTATTTTTATTGTGGCGCAAACTGGGAGAGAATACACAGCTATCTTTTTGTAACTACTGTTAATACCGCGTGATAAATGAGCAGATAGCAGAGGAGTTTTCCACGCATTGTTTTTGTTTTAAGACAGAACTGCTGTGAAAGCGGATAAATTAAATCTTTGCAGTTCCATTCACTGCCAGTGGGGGCGTTTCCCTAGTCTCTCCTCTGACGTCGCTTCCGCTACTGGGAAACATGGCGGCCTGCGTGTCGAGCGTAAGGAGCGTTCGCGTTCTGTCAAAGATCATCCACGGACACTTCCTTCCGGTACTGCAGCCCCTTTCACAAGCTTTATCCGTTACTACATCAACCGAGCGTGTGTTAAACGTTCTCTGTTATGTATTGTGTTGCAGGCTAATGCAGTCCAGCATCAAGCGAGCAGTTCACGGTCAGTGCCTCTCTCTCTCTCTCATGCACACACACACACACACACACACACACACACACACACACACACTATCATACACACTATCATACACACACTCTCAAACACTCACACAGACACACGCTCCTCGGGGAGACGTTGCAGTATTGGTCCTGTGTGTGTGACAGATGATATATGAATGTGTGCAGGTGGCTTCACGGGACTCGGGGCTCGGCGCTGTCTCCTGCGGTGAGTGTGTGTGTGTGTGTGTGTGTGTGTGTTGTGAAGCGGCTGTGTGTGGAATCACTGTAATTACAGGCTCTGAGTGTGTGTGTCAGGTGTCGCTCACTGAGGAGCCGGACACACTCTATCAGGAGCTGTCGGTGCGGGTCAAAGGTCACGACAGGGCAGTGCTGGACAGCTATGAGTTCTTCGCGACACTGGCGGCTCGTGAGCTCGGCCTGACCCTGGAGCGAGCGTGAGTGTACACGAACACGAGCACAAGCAGACGCTCGGATGAAGGTGATGAAGGGCTGTGTTGTGCTTCACAGGTTCGAGCCGCGCAAACATACAGAGAAACTGACGCTGCTGAAGTCTGTCCACATCTTCAAGAAGCACCGCGTGCAGTACGAGAGCAGGACACATCAGCGGTGCATCCAGGTACAGAGAACACCCTACTCTCTCTCTCTCTCTCTCTCTCTCTCTCTCTCTCTATATATATATATATATATATATATATATATTCTTTTTTTATATCTTGTGTGTGTTTAAATATAATGTCGTATGTGTAAGGAAGTCATCACAGAACTGGTTAATTTCAGATGTCCAGAGTGACCGGGTCGACTGCACGTGTTTATCTGGAGTATATTCAGCGTAATCTGCCGGAGGGCGTTGCTATGGAGGTCACCAAGGTAACGGCAAAACAATCAATCAGCTGCTTAACAAATACAGAGCTTCCTTCAGTAACACAGTAACAGTAACAGTGTAACACAGTAACTCACAGTGACACACAGTAAGAGTGACACACAGTAAGAGTGACACACAGTAACTCACAATGCTTGTCTCTTCAACAGACTTCTGTGGAGAAGATCCCAGAACACATTCAGAAGCCGCTGTGGACCGACTGCACACTGGAGTGACCACGCTTCTGTCCACTGAGAACAGACACGCATCCTAACTGTGATTGTCAAAGTGTGTGTACATGTAAACCTTTCAGCAAATACATTGATCTTTTTTACATTATAAATGAAAACGACATCAGCCCTTCTCTTTGAACTAGTATTTATTATTTCAAAACTATTTCAGCTGTTAAAATGATATGCCCCTGTCATTATACTCTGAACGTGCCTCAGATTGTATATCCTGAACACCCTTTAATGAATAATAGAAATTCCTACAATAAAAAATACAATAAATAAGAGTTTCTTTAAACACTGCTGAGGGAGTCTGTGTGCTCGCAGGACACTTATTACAACACATAAAATAAACAGCCTGTACATATAATGAACTATACACTTCTGAATGCAATAATTATGCCTCGTGTGACACATTACAATGCAAAAGGGATGATTGTAACCAGTTATAATACTTATCTATTCAGTGTATCACTTAGAAAATACAATGCATTAAATCACACTTCAACAAACAATTTCTGATGCAAGGTATCTGCAAATATTATAAAGTATGTAAAATATGTAATGCATTATTATCAGGAATGTTATAGTCAACTACAAATAAAATAACAAAAAATATACATTTACTTGAAATAAAATAAACATTAGACGAAAATAAAAATAAAGGAAGAGGACTGCTTCAGGCTCTCATGAGTCTCTCAGCAATATTTCTATCAATAGCTATTGTAAAAGAATGTGTGAGTCTGATAACAGTGATATTATAGCATTTTAAAATAATGGGTTTCTGTTTTAATAAGTGATGGACGACAGGGGGTTTGTGTCACCTGACTTCCTCCAGAAACACACACTGCTGCTCACACCTGCTTTACATCTTCTGCTGAGAGACAAACACAACAGGAAGTGAGGTCACATACGACCTTCGTAAAAATACGAAGAGAAAGGATCGGCAGATCGTAATCGCACAATGACGTCACATATATATGCAATTATATTAAAGCATAGTGTGGATGTTTGACACCTTTAAATCTTATAAAGTGGATAAACTTGGCCTCATCAGCTCACCTTTTTTTTTTTTACATAAACACTGTGAAACACATTAATTTCTCTCCTTCATTCAAGCGTCAGATCAGCAGCGCGTGGCGGTTCAGTCCGAGTCGCACTCTCGATTCAGTCCGGTGTGATGAATCGGTTCAAACAAATGATTCATTTGTGAACCGGATGTCACTCCGAGTTCGATTTTGAATAAATACTGTCCTTTTTAACTTTTTATTCATCAAAGAATAAACTGTAAAAGTATTACAGGTTCTAAAGAAATAAGAAGCATCAAAACTGTTTCCTAACACTGATAATAAATGAGAATATTATGATTTCTGAAATACACTGAAGACTGGAGGAATGATGCTGAATCACAGAAATGAATAACACTTTAAATAATGGTAAAATACACACCCATTATTTTAAAAATAAAGTAAGATTAATAACTGTAAAAACTAAATAAATATGAGTGGTCCGCGAGTTGTTCCGGATGTGACGTGTTCAGAGACCCGTATGAACGTGACGTGTCTCAATCCCGGAAATCAGCAGCGCAGGAGCTTCTCGATCCGCGACGGATTCCTCAAACATCACATAAACAACAATAAACGTGAGTTCTTCAACAAATCAAACTATCTGTGTCTGTGAACGCATCAGGTCTCGTGTCGTTATTTCATTCATCTGAAGCGCAGTGTCAGGACGCAGTACTGTAGAGTTAGATTCGAACACGACACTCTTCAGAGTCACACTGCTGCTGTGTTGCTAGGGTATGGAGTGCTACTGTGTTTAGAGTTTACATGTTCTCAGTGCGAGTGTTTGTGAGCTGCTCTGTCGTCATTTCCTGCAGTGAGATGGTGACTGATGTGCAGCTGGCCATCTTCGCCAACATGCTGGGGGTCTCTCTGTTCCTGCTGGTGGTCCTCTATCATTATGTAGCTGTGAACAACCCCAAGAGACTGGAGTGAGAGGTACACACACACACACACACACACACACACACTCTTGTCTCAGGATCAGGTCTGATCTGCTGTTTCTCTTCCAGATGCTGAAGTCCTCGTTCACCTGGAGGATCCGGACGCCTCCACACTTGCGTTTTACATGAAACTGATGGGAATAAAGCTGTCAAGTGTGAGAGACTGTGTGTGTGTTAATTAATCACAAGTCTGCGTTTCTTCCAGGAATACACATGTACATTTATTGCTTTTTACATGAACAGAGGATTCAGACTCGTTAGTCACCGCAAACCTGTTCAGAATAAACATCTTCAAGTTAGGAAAGCCACTGGAGCCACAGGTTTGCGAGGGTTTGTTTGGTCTGTAGTGTAGCTGTACGATGCTCATGACGAGTCTGTAGACGGTAAACTCCACGCCGCTCTGCTCTTGTGCTGATGAACACCGAGGCTTCACTCAGACCAGCTCAGACAAACATGAAGATTCGCTGAAAATATCCTCCCTCAGTTCATCTGAGATCAGGAGGAGTGTGCGTCTTCATCAGGTTTGGAGAAATGTCTCATGCTGTGGATTATTGTGATGTTTTCATCAGCTGTTTGGACTCTCATTCTGACGGCACCCATTCACTGCAGAGCATCCACTGATGAGACACTGATGCAGTGCTACATTTCTCCAAACCTGATGAAGACACAAACTCAACCTGATCTCAGATGAACTGAGGGGAGGATATTTTGGCTGAACTGTTCCTCTAACACGAGTGTGTGTGTGTGTGTGTGTGTGTGTGTGTGCAGGTGAACAGATCCAGAGTTCCTCAGGTCTGCAGAGATCTGTTGAGATGAAAATCTTTAAGCATTAGAGCACTTGCAATAAATCTGCTGCATTCAACAGCACTGCACCCCCATCCCCCTCACACGTACAGAGTGTGTGTGTGTTACCTGTGTGTGTGTGAGTCTCCAGAGCTCTGACCGCTACAGGACGAGGTCTTCAGACACACAGAAGAACCTTTCGTGTCTTTCCCAGACACTCCTGGAAATAGCAGAAGAGGACACAATAATCAGGATCAGTGTGAACATAACCGCAGGTTTAACCCTGTGAAGCCTGACATTTGAAACCTCTTAACTTAATCGAATCATTACATAAAATATGAAAGAAAATCTGAATACAAGTTTTTTGCTTTGCTCCATCAGACTTTTCTGGCTCATATAGTCTGATCTAGTGAGAATATAGAGGAAAGAACAGCTCAATCTGCTGCAGATGCTGATATTTCTATGATGAGATTCTGCTGCTTGTAAATCAGTGAGATCTTTCTAACAGTAGAGATCAGATACTGACACACAATGATCTGAATATCACTCTCTATCTCCAGTAATGAGATGAGATGTAAAGGATCTGCACATATAACACAGTGACAGAGAGCTGAAGAAGTAAAGGCTCCTGGGCGACTCTGACCTGCCAGGTGTTTCTTGATGCCGGGTGTGATGAGCTTCCACACTCTGAGGCTGGGCGTCTGGGACCCGACCGGGATACGGCTGGGCCGAGGCTGCAGCTCACATCTGAGAGAGATCACAGACTCAGAACCCGTCTCTGTCCTTCATCACACCTGTGTCTGACGCTCACCTGCTGTACTCCACAGATGCCAGGATGTCCAGAGACTCCCGCAGCGGCTCCTGAAAAACAGGCCGAGTGCTGTTCACATCCACCAGGCGTCTGATCATGTGTTTCTGAGCTGATTCTCTACCTGTGACAGCAGCGCCTTCCTCTGCTGGGGGGGCGGGGAGGGGGCGGGGCCTCTGAAGGGCTTGCCCCGCCCACCACACGTCTGTCCGGCCGGGTGGAACTCAGGGCTGCTGTTGCCTAAGCAATAAGACAGACAGTTATAAACAAGTTCCATAGTAACCGTGGCAACAGTGGAAGGAGCCCCTTCATTAATATATGTGACAGGATGTGATGTCATAGAGTGGCATTGTAAAGAAAGGTCACAGAAGCAGTTCAAACAGGATGTTTATTAGAGAAAAGTCAGTTCGGATGCGTCTATCATGTTTCACAAGATACATTTATTAACGAGCACACCATCATGTGGTTTACAGGAGACGCGTGATTGGCTGCCGACTCTTACACATCCAGAGACAGACGGGACGAGAAAAGCACCAGATTACAGCTTCAGCACAAACACACAGTGAAATAGTGCAGAGGAAGAACACGACACAAGCGTCAGATCACGCCATCTTCACACACAGCTCTGTCTGGACGTGTGCTTCACATCTGGAGGTCTGACATTAGCTGAACGAGTTCTGAGCAGCAAAGAACCTCACACACACACACACACACACACCAGAACGAGCGGATCTCACACACACGTCATATTTCACCCCAAACATAAAGAAACATAGAAGAAATTATATTTGTTTAAAAAAAAGTGGAGTCTATTCTTAGGTCCATTAAATATACCTTTTACTTTTTAGCAAAAAAAATAAATAAATAAAAAATAATAATATTCTGTTTTTTTAATTTTTTATTAAAAACAGCATCTTTAACATTTCAAATTTATTAAGACAAATAATTCCATAATACTGCACAATTAAATACAATATATCATTATTTAGCATTTCAGAAGAAAAAAAACACAGGTTTGAGAGGAAAAGGTGTTTACTGTCATGATAATAATGTCCAAAATCTTCAATGGACCTAAACATGTCAAATATATATATTTAGATGTTATATTAGATCTAATCTCTAATTGGTTTTCTTTTGATTTTGATGTGAAATATGATTGAGAGCCACAAACACAGCGAGTGCGAACTCAGAATAAAGGCTTTCAGATGAAGACAGTGCTCACAAACACAACCACATCAAGCTGTGAGAGAGTAGAAAACACACACACACACACACACACACACACACTGATGCTGCAGACCTACAACACATTATTCACTGCTTCATCCTCATGATATACATTCACTCTCAACACAAGAAGCTATAAAGGTGCTGCGGCCTTCAGCAGGTCTGAAACATGTCGTCTGATTCTTACTAGTGTCTGATTTCTGCAGCTTTCTCAAGAACATGATCACATTTCAACCCAAAAGCAGAATGTTTGGTGACATTTTCATGGCAATCTTCTCATTACTGTACTTCAAAGACACACGATTCTCATTACTCAGAAGTAAGCATTTGGTTGCACTGCAGCAATTAAAATCAGAGGTAAATGTGTGTAATGGTCTTTATAATGCATAAAAATAAAAATGATAGAAAAAAAGATTATAGAATGCTTGACTCTCTAAAATAACAGAACTAGTAATGAAAGTTTTTAGTAATGAAAACTAGAAATGCGTTTGCCATGGAAATAATGCTATAAAAAAAAAAAAAACAGTTTTCATTTTCTTTATGCAAATTTTTTGTAGGAATTCAACCATTCAATAGTTATTGTTTATCGTGAAAATAATGCCATAAAATAAAATGCATGCTAAAGAAGAAAACAAAAATGCTACATTGTTATTATTTTGGGCTGAAATGTGCAGTATTTTCTTGAGATTAACTCATAATCGTGTGCAGTTTGAGCTCATATTCAATGAAAATAGAATCGAAGGCCTCATTAACACTAGATTTAATCATAATAAATAAAATCTTTCTTATTAAATGAACATCTCTAATAATCTTTTCAGGTGCTACATGGGAAAGAACATCAAAGGATGTAAAATCCAACATAAAAAATAAGAATAAAAAGAAAACTTCAGTCCACACACACACACACACACACACACACACACAGGCAGTGAGGGGGGTCACTGCGGTGCGGGCCCCGGGGCCGTCCTGCTGTCGCTGAGGTAGGCCTGCAGGGGGGGCAGTTTGGAGAGCAGGCTGGGGCGGGGCATGGCCTGCAGGGAGGGCAGGATCTGAGCCAGGCTGGGCGGCTGGAGCGAGTACAGACCTGCCATACTGATGGAGCAGGGGCCCGGGGCCCCCGAGGACGAGGAGGACGGGGAGGAAGACGAGGAGGAGGAGGGCGAGGGGGGGGGACGTGTGGGGGCCGGCTGCTGCCGCAGGGAGAGCCGCTGGTGCTGATGATGTGGACGCCTCTTCTCCTGAGCTTTAGACTCTACAAAACACAGAGAGGCATCAGACACAGACCACAGCAAACACACAAACACACAGCTAAGCAGCTACGCTAACATATGAGGCTCGCTGCTGCCACACAATTAAAATATTACAACAGGTGATTACAACTATTTACTGCACAAGTCAGACTTCATCTCTATGTCTTATAATTCAGATTAACTCTCATAATTCAGTTTATCTCATAATCAAGAGTTTATATCTCATAATCAAGTTTAAATCTCAATTCAGTTTATATCTCTCAATTCAGTTTATATCTCATAATTCAGTTTATATTTCATAATCCAGAGTTGATATCTCATAATTCAGTTTATATCTCTCAATTCAGTTTATATCTCATAATCCAGAGTTTATATCTCTCAATTCAGTTTCTATCTCATAATCCAGAATTTATATCTCATAATTCAGTTTATATCTCTCAATTCAGTTTATCGCTCTCAATTCAGTTTATCTCTCTCAATTCAGTTTATATCTCATAATTCAGTTTATATCTCTCAATTCAGTTTCTATCTCATAATCCAGAGTTTATCTCTCTCAATTCAGTTTATATACTATAATTCAGTTTATATCTCTCAATTCAGTTTATATCTCTCAATTCAGTTTCTATCTCATAATCCAGAGTTTATATCTCATAATTCAGTTTATATCTCTCAATTCAGTTTATATCTCTCAATTCAGTTTATATCTCATAATTCAGTTTATATCTCATAATTCAGTTTATATCTCTCAATTCAGTTTATATCTCTCAATTCAGTTTATAACTCATAATCCAGAGTTTATATCTCATAATTCAGTTTATCTCTCTCAATTCAGTTTATATATCATAATTCAGTTTATATCTCTCAAATCAGTTTATATCTCATAATTCAGTTTATATCTCTCAATTAAGTTTCTATCTCATAATTCAGTTTCTATCTCATAATTCAGCTTATATCTCATAATCCAGAGTTTATATCTCATAATTCAGTTTATATCTCTCAATTAAGTTTATATATCATAATTCAGTTTATATCTCTCAATTCAGTTTATATCTCTCAATTCAGTTTATATCTCTCAATTCAGTTTATAACTCATAATCCAGAGTTTATATCTCATAATTCAGTTTATCTCTCTCAATTCAGTTTATATATCATAATTCAGTTTATATCTCTCAATTCAGTTTATATCTCATAATCCAGAGTTTATATCTCATAATTCAGTTTATATCTCTCAATTAAGTTTATATCTCATAATTCAGTTTATATCTCATAATCCAGAGTTTATATCTCATAATTCAGTTTATATATCATAATTCAGTTTATATTTCATAATCCAGAGTTTATATTTCATAATCCAGAGTTGATATCTCATAATTCAGTTGATATCTCTCAATTCAGTTTATATCTCATAATCCAGAGTTTATATCTCATAATTCAGTTTATATCTCTCAATTCAGTTTATATATCATAATTCAGTTTATATCTCATAATTCAGTTTATATCTCATAATTCAGTTTATATCTCTCAATTCAGTTTATATCTCTCAATTCAGTTTATAACTCATAATCCAGAGTTTATATCTCATAATTCAGTTTATCTCTCTCAATTCAGTTTATATATCATAATTCAGTTTATATCTCTCAAATCAGTTTATATCTCATAATTCAGTTTATATCTCTCAATTAAGTTTCTATCTCATAATTCAGTTTCTATCTCATAATTCAGCTTATATCTCATAATCCAGAGTTTATATCTCATAATTCAGTTTATATCTCTCAATTAAGTTTATATATCATAATTCAGTTTATATCTCTCAATTCAGTTTATATCTCTCAATTCAGTTTATATCTCTCAATTCAGTTTATAACTCATAATCCAGAGTTTATATCTCATAATTCAGTTTATCTCTCTCAATTCAGTTTATATATCATAATTCAGTTTATATCTCTCAATTCAGTTTATATCTCATAATCCAGAGTTTATATCTCATAATTCAGTTTATATCTCTCAATTAAGTTTATATCTCATAATTCAGTTTATATCTCATAATCCAGAGTTTATATCTCATAATTCAGTTTATATCTCTCAATTCAGTTTATATATCATAATTCAGTTTATATTTCATAATCCAGAGTTGATATCTCATAATTCAGTTTATATCTATCAATTCAGTTTATATCTCATAATCCAGAGTTTATATCTCTCAATTCAGTTTATATCTCTCAATTTAGTTTCTATCTCATAATCCAGAGTTTATATCTCTCAATTCAGTTTATATCTCATAATTCAGTTTATATCTCATAATCCAGAGTTTATATCTCTCAATTCAGTTTATCTCTCAATTCAGTTTATATCTCTCAATTCAGTTTATATCTCATAATCCAGAGTTTATATCTCTCAATTCAGTTAATATCTATCAATTCAGTTTATATCTCATAATCCAGAGTTTATATCTCTCAATTCAGTTAATATCTATCAATTCAGTTTATATCTCATAATCCAGAGTTTATATCTCTCAATTCAGTTTATATCTCTCAATTTAGTTTCTATCTCATAATCCAGAGTTTATATCTCTCAATTCAGTTTATATCTCATAATTCAGTTTATATCTCATAATCCAGAGTTTATATCTCTCAATTCAGTTTATATCTCTCAATTCAGTTTATATCTCATAATCCAGAGTATATCTCTCTCAAATCAGTTTATATATCATAATTCAGTTTATATTTCATAATCCGGAGTTGATATCTCTCAATTCAGTTTATATCTCTCAATTCAGTTTATATTTCTCAATTTCAGAGTTTATATCATAATATTAATATCATTATCTTATAATTCAGTTCATATCTCAAAATCTTATAAAGACATAAAACAATGACAGTATATAAATAAAAGCAGGTTTGGGAAACGCTGCACTAAACACAGATTGAGTTCCTCCAGCACCAGCTTGTGATGTTCTTCATAATAAACAGACACACAGGGTTTAAAGAGAGTTTCCCGCTTTGTAATTACAACTGTTTGGAGGTGTTCATGTGCATTCATCGTAAATATGATCAATCCGACATGATCTGAAAGCACCATATCCCACACACAGATAAGAAGTGTGCTCTGACCTCTGACGGGCCCCAGGCTCCGGTGTGAGGGCCGCTGTGATGCAGGGCCAGACGTGCTGCAGCCGAAGGTGAAGCTGGGAGAACTCTTGAGCTGAGGAGACGTCTGCCGGCTCCCGGGAACGCTGCTGTTACTGCGCGTCCGGATCAGGGAGTTCTCCGAGGCAGACATGCTCAGACTTCTGAGAAAACACACAGCACAGCGGGAAAAAGCTTCGCATCAATACATCTGTTCATATGCCTGGTGTAAAATACGAATTTGCAAAGAGATAAAAAGAAAACTGAACAAAAGTTATTAATGAGTCAATAAACACAAAACTGAATGAGTTCAGCAAATAAATAAGTAAATGTAGAACACATGAGATGACTGATGGGTTAAGCGTTCTCACGCAGGTTTGGGCGGGCTGCTGGACTTGGTGGTGTTCCTGCGGTGGTTGGAGGCGAGGCCCTTGCTGTTCCTCACGTGTTTGAGGATGGAGGCGCGCAGGTTCATCAGACTGCTGTGTTCAGACAGAACCAGCCGTGGCCACGGGTTACACTCCTGCATGTCCAGCGCTGCGATGGCCACCGCGCGCCCCACCTGCTCGTACACCTGCGGCGTGTATTTGGGCGGGAAGCTGGGCGGCGGGGGGGGCGTGGCTCGGCCGTTATCGTGACAGGCGGGGGGGATGCTGTTCACCGAGCGGCCCGTGTTGTAGTTGCACTCCAGTGTGTAGCTGAAGACAGAAAGCACACAGGTTTGTTCACACACACACACACACACACACACACACCCGTCTCTGGGTCAGTACCTGTGGATCAGGCCGATGGCTTTGTGAATGGCCACTCGCCCGCTGCCCTCCTTCGACTGACCGTCACGTTTGTCTCGAGCGTACATGTTCTTCTCAGAGAAATTACAGCCCAGGAAATCAAAGTGAGCACAGTTTAACGAGATCAGCTTCGGATACAACATGTTCTCCACCTGCGGAAACAAGACAATGATCCATTTCAAATATCTGACTCCATTTAAAACACTTTAAAAGATCACATTTAATACTTTAACAATTAATGCATTTTTATGAGGCTAAAAAAAATTTAACAAATGACCAAAAAACACTGTTACTGTGTTTTACTCTACACACACACACACACACACACACTCACACTCACTCACTCACACAAACTCACACACACACTCTCTCTCTCTCTCTCACACACACACACACACACCTGCTGACTCTCGTCCGGCAGGTTGTTGCCGTACATGAAGCATCCTCTCTTGGAGGCGTGTCCGTGCAGGTCTATATAATAGGCCACGCCGCTCTCCTGGGGCGGGATCTGCTCAGAGGGGGCGGGGTTTGTCACACCTGGTGCTTCGGCTCTGCTGGGCGTGGTTTCATTCTCATCACAGGGCCCCGCCTCCCTCTCGACTCCGCCCTTCTCCCAGCTCTCCTCCAGCTGCATGGGGATCTCAGAGAGGTCAAGGGTCGGTCCGTCCCCTTGCTCTGCCTCATTGCGCAGGTTGAGACAGTGCTCTAGCTCGGTGGGCGTGGTCACAGGAGGGGTGGTGTTTGATTGGTTGGAGGATTTGAGGGCGGAGGGTGTGCTGTTGCCGAGGCGATTGTGTATGTGATGGTAGAGCAGCAGAGATTTGGCTCCGTAGATGGACGGATGCAGATCTGGACTCGGGTTCAAATACTGTCTGTTCAGATTCACACCGCGCGAGTCCGTCCTGCACACACACACACACACACACACACACTCTTGCATTTAGAACACTTAAAATAATTAATTACATTTAAAAGAAGCAAATATAAGTAAAAAAATTATTTTAAAATAATTTACATGTCAGTTCAAATAAATAATTTTATATAAAACATTTTAAATAACTAATTAAATATAAAACCCTTGAAACACTTAAAAAGGTTGATTAAATTTAAAATAGCTTAAAGTAATTCATTTTATAACATCTAACATATCTAATTAAATGTATATAATTTAAAATAATCAGTTAATTTTTAAGACAAATAAAGTAACTGATTTAACAAAATAATTAAAATTATACAATTTAAAAAGTAAAATTACCGAATTAATTAAATCTAGTCGTTTAACAATTAATAAGTTATATGGTTTAAAAAATAAGGTTGAAATGGCAAGTTTGCGAAGAGATGGTCCTTAAAGTTCAATAAACAGGAGACTGAGAGAGCTCCCAGGTGACCTCTGACCTGTAGTGACCCCTGACGACCCCGTCGGGGTTCAGCATGGGAATGAGTTTGAAGACGAACATCCTGCGGAGCGTCTGAGCGCGAGGATCGTCCGGACTCAAGATGAAGTTCAGGAAGCCGTTAAAAACAAAACTAGACGGCGTCTCACCGGGATGAACACGACTGCTGAGAAAAAACACCTGGACACACACACACACACACACACACACACACACACACACACACGCACACACACACACAGGAGTCACGTGTGTGATCCGATCCACGTGGTGTAATCAGCAGCGGATCACGTCAGGAGTGAAGGTCCGTTACCCGTTTGCCGCTGAAGCCGTGAGCTCGAGGCGTGCCGAGGTCTGGGAAGAGTCTGTCCAGCCGCGGCTCC
>NC_068374.1:35760749-35842516 GCF_023724105.1 Carassius gibelio | reverse complement strand
GTCTTCTTTCTTCATCTGTGTGTGTTTTATTCTGAGGATGTTCATTGTTTAATAAATGCGTGGTGATCATGAACTGTCTCTGAGCATCACGACTCGTTATTCAGAGCTGAACTTACACAAGCTTCATCATATTCGTTTCATCTGATCTTTCATAACAGAGAAAACTGAAGATCTCAAAGCTTTAGCTGCAATATTTCTGAACAAATGAGCAGAAAACGGCTCTCCTACACACACTTCTCTCAGATGTTTCCATTAAATCAGGTTGAAGAGCGATATAAATGTTGTTTTCTGTTATAACACATTACTCTCTTCTCCATGGAAACGACCTTTCCCCTCTCTCCTCTGTTGGAAGTGAAGCGTCCTCACACTCAATACAGCTTCATTATAGAGCTGAGAGACACGTGACGCAGCGGTGAATCTCTCGTTCGGTCTCTTTATCTCTCATAACTCTGGAAAGCTCACCCAGAATGCTTTGCGCTGAAGCCAGTGTGTTTGGTGGTCATTAGTGGAGTTAATTGCAGTGTTCGTGTCTTTTCTCAGGAGGAACAGCGTCTGTGACAAACATGCTGACGCTTTCAGCCTCTGTTTGCTTGTTTGAGAGGTCAAACACATGCTTTTACTGAGCTATGACTAAATATTTGTGCAGAAATTTGGCACTTAAACCCCAGTAAGTGATTTTTGCACATACAAAATCGAGGTACATCTCAGAGACGTCTATTTGACATCTTCAAGAAGTGTTTCTAGAGCGTTTGCTCATCTGCATTATGTCTATAGTTTTTCTATCAGATGCATATATACACTGCATACAAAATCCTTTTATTTGTCTGATAGCACAGCTACTTTTGAAAAAAAAAGTGCCAAAAAAGCAGTGACACTGTGAATGATGAACAAAAATAAACTAATTTACAGCAAAAAAAAAAATATATAAACAATATAAACTTTGAATAAAACTATAATATTATCTCAAAAATATTATAATACTTGTAAACACAGGCAAATAAATCACAGAAACCTGTTCTGAATCTTCAGTGTCATGAAGACTTCACTTTCCTTCATCATTTTACTCAAGAACTAAACTAAACTAAATATATAATCACCTTAAAGTCCATAATCAGTGAAGGGATGTTCACTTGCACTAATGAGAACACTACGTAATCTACATAGTTTCTTTAAATAATAAAAACAGATGTCAATAAGAACATCATTATTTTGCACTTTTTAGGATTATCAGCAGCTCATTAAATATCAGTCACTGTCCAGCTCTCTCTCTCGTGAGGCCAGCACAGAAGTGACTCAAGCTGTAGTTCATCGACTGACCGCTAGAGGCTCGCTGCAGAAGACAGTCAGTCCCATAGACTCCCCATGATAAAATGCCCAACTTTACAGCAGAAAAAAAACGTTTACAGCCTGGTGCAAAAAAATATTTTGTTCTATATAGCTAATTTTGCCCTTTATGACAACTATGAGGAGGGTGAATTATTTTATAACTCATCCGTTTAAATTATATTAAGCCTTAAAGTTCTGAATAATTAAGGGTGGGGCCACTTGAGTGACAGGTGGATTGCAGCTGCTGACAATGCTGTCGTGCTAGGTGGGCGTGGTTTCATCAACCAGATCCCGCCTTTTTGCCCATTTTCAATTATCCGGGAGTGACCTGCGGTGATGCGCTGACAAACAAAATGGTGACAGCTGGCTCCGCCTACTTTTGGCTTCAAAAACACTCTTTGGAAACCTATGGGTGATGTCCCGGACACTACGTCCATATTTTAATACAGTCTATGGTCGCTGTCCATGTGTAACACGAGCCTGTGTGCTAGCGTCTGATGATATCATAGGACTCTGAGCTCTTCAGCACAGCTGATTGGCTGTCTGCGGTGATTGACAGCTCACACGGCACCAAGTCATCATTGCCGTCGCTGTAGTTCTGTTCAGAGCTCACGAAGTTTGGAATGTGGAAGTCGGACAGGAAGTGCTCGTCTTCATCTCCTCTCTCGTCCTCTGCCGCCCCCTGGAGGTGGAGCCTGGAGGCCCGCCCACAATGCCTCCCTCGGCCAATCACGCTGTCTCTGACGGCCTCCTCGTGGATGTAGAAGTGAAAGAGGGAACGTGATTCGTCCGTCAGCGGCGGGAGAGAAAACAGCTGAGAGCTGCCGAGCTCGAGCACACAGTCAGCTAGACCATGATGCTTTTCACTGGGATCAGGGATCCTGCGCAGAAACACGGACAGCTTTATCTTTTACTTCAGCCAAAGAAAACATAAATGACTAATTTTCGTTTTTAAAAAAACTAATTAAAATGTCAAAAAAAGAAACAATACATGAATAAACATTTTCTCATAGTTATATTGTTTGACGTAATCATTAAGAATTAATAAAACTTTTTTTTCCTAATTTAATATATGGAAAATATTACTTTTATCAGTAACTACATACCAAAAGTAAAATAATAATAATAATAATAATCTGAGTAAGTTTCACAAGAACACATGATTTCAGATTTTTATAATGTTTAATTCAATGGTGTTCATTTTTGTAATCGTTAAATTTACTAGCAATATTTGAATGTAAAAAAATGTTTTTTTTCAGTGTAGCAGAAAGTTAATTCTTATTCATTTATTTATTTTTGTTTGTCTGATCTTTGATATAGGTGAACAGCCCATTTTAATGACTGATTAAATCAGGGCTCATTTGCTGTAATATATGCAGCAGCTCAAGTGTTTCTGCTCATTTGAATATATGATTACAGACTCTCTGTTTCTATGGAGACACACGTGAACCTTATTCTACAGTAACACATCTGAACAAAAGCAGCATGTTGTGTGTTATTGAGTGTGTGTGTGTGTGTGTGTGAGACAGAGAGAGTGTTTGGCATAATAACTGCTGCAGTATTGTGTGGGAATTTATTTATAGTCCCAAAGACTGACAGTCTCTGACGGATGAGATTTAGATCTCAAAATGCATTCAAAATCTGTGCTAAATTCACATCATTATTAAAAAACAACAACACACTCAGAGCTTTCAACCATATTATATGAGATCTGCAACTTGTCATTAACGAGTTAAAGTCTAAAAAAAGTCAAAGTTTTGATAGTTAGCATGTTATTACTGCATTTACCCCTGTTTAATGCAGTATATTCAAATTTTTGTTTTGTGAGATCTGAGATTTTAGTGTGTGAGATGAGGAAATGAAAATATATTTTTCAAAAGTTTTTGACACTTATATAACTTCATAGATAATTGAAAGTATTTTGACACCAATGGGACTCCATACATATGGAAATGGTTTAAAAGAAATAAAATGATAAAAGTAAAATAAAAAAATAAAAAATTATATGTATTTTGTGGCTCTTAAAGTGTTTGCAGAGTTCCATTCCTTGAGTAAAAACTATGGATTTTGTTGTATTTTTAATATTAAAGTTTCAGAAAAGATATGAACAGTTGAACTGAAAACGTCAGAGATCACAATATGAACTCTCATATTTCTCACCCAAATCCTAAAAAACACTGAATGCTCTCCACATCTCTTTAATAAAGTGTGTGTGTTTTACTCACTCTGGATGCGGAGCTCCTGTTTTTGTCAGCAGCGTCAAAACAAAGAACATAAAGATGACGAACACGGCCAGTCCGACCCAGAAGCCAATCACTATAGAGTCTGACGAGACAAAACCAGCATTTAGAACACACACACACACACACACACGCACACACACACACACACACACACTCCTCTCTATCTAAAAAGTGAATGATACTCACATCTGTTTGCTCTCAGGCCCTCGAAGGACACAGGCTCCTCGTCATCATAATATTCATAATGCCATTCATATTCTCCGCCGGACTGACTGCGGTTTGAATATTCAGTCATGTTTCTGTGGAGTATTTCAGGAGTCAGAACACATCCTGACCAGTGAGACGATCACACCGAAGGAATCACACAGAGACATCAGAATGAATGTGCTCGCTTTGTCTCTCTCTTTCTGTTCATACAGCACGTAATTCATGAAATCACAAACACCCACCTTCAGAGAGAGAGAGAGAGGGAGAGAGAGAGAGAGGGAGAGAGAGAGAGAGAGAGAGAACAATATTAGCAGTAAAAAGTTGATTTTTATGTGAACCTGATGATCAGAAAAGTTGTGATTTAGAAGATCTTTTGATTATTTCATTCAACAACTGCAAGAAGTGTTTAAATATCCCGCAGGGGGCGAGGATACATCCACCCAGATTCTTCAAATGTCACAAGGTAACCGTAAAGCCACTGAATATGTCATCATGTTCATGTCTCAACATTGATCTACAGGCAGAGATGATTTGTAAAGGTGAGAATTTATCATTTTCTGACTTTGTAAGTCTCATTATCAAGATTGCCAATCTGATGAAACAAGCCTCGCGTCGAAGGAACATGAGAGAAATTCAACATATTTCACCAGGTATCACTCGACCCATAACAACATCAACCACCAAACCATGTGAGCTCTAGGATGGTTTAGATCCTACCTGTCCGATCGCTACCATTTTGTTTATTTAAATGGGGAGTCATCTCATATATCACCAGTAAAATATGGAGTGCCACAAGGATCCGTCCTAGGTCCCCTTCTATTTTCAATATACATGTTGCCCCTTGGTAATATCATTAGAAAATACGGAATTAGTTTCCATTGTTATAATGATAATACTCAGCTATATATCTCAACGAGACCAGATGAAACTTCTCAATTATCTAAGCTAACAGAAAAGACAGAGGGAGTATTAATGCCTTGTGTTGATTATCAATGACTTAATGTCCCTGTGAAGTTCCGATATCTTCTACCACTGGTTCCTTTCGTTCTAGAGGAGCTCCATGAGGCTAAAGTCGTTGGTGGTGGTTGATTTTTAGGAAAAAGTTAACACTTAATTTAACCATCATATATGTTTTTTATGTGTGTTACGTCCCGTGACTCAAAAAGGGGACGCAACAAAAACTGGGACATAAGAAAGCCAATTCGTAAAAAAAAACGATTTAGCTCAAACAAATATACCAAAACGTCTTAAGATAGTATTCAAAGTCAGTAATGGCATCCTAAAGATATGTGCGAGAATGTAATATCCTGTGGTGTGGTCTCGTGATGTGTGCAAAAAAGAAACATCAAACTATAACGAAAAACAATCAAGTTGGCCGCCCGCTCTTCTGCCATCAAGCTTGCTTCTTATAAAGAGGCAAGGGAAATTGGGCACAGGTGTCACGGATGCAACCAGGTTACGGTGGGCGGAGTCATCCGACGTCTACTGGAAAAAAGCCCAATGAATACCCAGGTCGTCACACTCCTCCCCTTAGAACAGGGATCTGTTAAGAATCCCTGCAAACAAACAAACCGTTAAAACAAAAACAAACACCATACAGAAAAGAAAAAAAAAAAAGTACCAAAGACAGCAACCAGAGCCAAAAGAGTGTTTTTTGTTTTTTTTTTTACACCAACTTAAGCCTCATTCATAGGGGAACGTGACAGGGCGTCTGCCACAACGTTTTCAGACCCTCTAATGTGCTTAATATCAAGGCAATAAGCCTGAAGAAACAAAGACCAACGTATCAGCCTTTGGTTAGGACAGTGAAGAGAATTTAAAAACGTCAAGGGGTTGTGGTCTGTATAAATAACAACAGGTTGACTTGAGCCAACATAGATGTCAAAATGCTGTAACGCCCAAATCAACGCTAAAGCCTCCTTTTCCACCACGGAATAATTTAGCTGGTATGAGTTAAACTTGCGCGAAAAGAAGCTGACAGGCCGAACAACCCCCTGTTCATCAGACTGTTGGAGAACAGCTCCAGCTCCAACCTGACTAGCGTCAACCTGCAAAGAGAAGGACCTTTCAAAACAAGGAGCCGCAAGGACAGAAGACGAACACAATAGAGACTTAACATTTTCAAAAGCTAGCGCACAATTTGACGACCATATGAACTTTGTTTTGGTTTTCAAAAGATCGGTAAGTGGTGCAACAACTGACGAAAAGTTACAGCAAAAGGAACGATAATAACCCACTAAACCCAAAAACCGCATAAGCTCTCTTTTGGTAGTAGGCGCAGAGTATTCTTGAATAGCTTGAACTTTTGCATTTAATGGTCGAACTTCACCACTTCCGACCACTTTACCCAAGTATGTCACAGTGGCCCGAGCAAAATCACACTTGGCTAAATTCACAGTCAAGCTAGCTTCCGAAAGGCGCATCAAAACTGCATGCAGACGTTGTAAGTGCAAATCCCAACTGTCACTGAAGACAACCAGATAATCTAAATACACAGCACACCCCTCAAGGCCTGATACCACACGATTCATCAGGCGTTGAAAGGTGGCAGGAGCATTTCTAAGCCCAAAACTCATTACTTTGTAGGAGTAAAGACCTGATGGTGTAATGAAGGAAGAGATTTCTTGAGCTCGCCGAGTCAAGGGCACCTGCCAGTAACCTCTTAGCAGGTCAAGTTTAGTTACATACCTAGCTGAGCCTACCTGGTCAACACAATCGTCCACCCGAGGGAGTGGAAAACAATCAGGCTTTGTCACAGCGTTTACCTTTCGAAAGTCTGTACAAAACCTTACAGACCCATCAGGTTTTCCTACTAATAGACACGGAGACGCCCAGTTGGAACACGAAGAAACTGCAATATCATTTTCTTGCATATACCTAATCTCTGCTTCCATCAAATCTCTTTTTTCTGGTGACACACGATAATAACGCTGTCTGACAGGGGAAGCATTACCCACATCAATATCATGCTCAACCCAATCTGTTCGAGACGGCGTATCTCCAAACAACCCAGGGAAACTCCGCAAAAGTGCACTCAACTCCGCCACCTGCGAAGGAGACAAGTGGACCAGATCATCGTTTAACCTTTCCAAAGACTCAGAATTATTTAAACGTCCACGTAAAATACCATCATCTGGTTCTTTACCCTCATTCTCCATTTGCCCGGAGCAAAACCCAGCTCCAACACCTGAAACAGCAAGGAGAGCAGAACAAACAGGGTTTACTTCCCCATTAGACTTCTCATAATATGGTTTCAGTAAATTCACATGATATAATTGAGTTAACTTTCTCCGAAACGGAGTGAAAATCTCATAATTTTCATCACTCAATTTACGCTTCACCACATACGGGCCTTCAAATTTTGCCTCGAAAGGAGAAGATGGCAAAAGACGTGACACAAGAACTTGGTCTCCTGGCTCAAAAACACGACATTCCACCTGGCGATCATACAACCGTTTCATGCCTGCCTGTTGTTTTTTTTGTTGAACTCTGGCCAATGCTCTAGCCTCAATTAACCTCTGTCTAAACCCATAAACGTACGACAACAGATTTTTCGGTGAGTCAGAAATTTTGACGGAACTTTGTAACACTCCCACAAGCCCACGAACTTTATGACCGAAAACTAAATCATTGGGACTAAACCCAGTGCTTTCGTGCACAACCCCACGTGCAGCCAGTAGTAACCAGGGCAAACCCTCCTCCCAATCTCTGTCCAACTGCACACAATAAGCACGAAGAAGAGACTTCAACGTTTGATGAAATCTCTCCAACGCTCCCTGGCTTTGCGGATGATGCACACTAGCAAGATTATGTTTGATTTTAAGCTGTTTTAAAACCTGTTGGAAGAGATGAGAGGTAAGGTTAGTACCCTGATCACTTTGAATGATTTTAGGAATGCCAAAAAATGACATGAATTGTGACAAAGCTCTTACAATTGATCGCGATGTAATTGTTCGCAATGGATAGGCTGAAGGAAAACGTGTAGCCAAACACATGACCGTAAGCAAATATTTGCTTCCCGATTTTGAAGGTGGCATAGGGCCCACGCAATCAACTATAAGATGTTCAAAGGGATTACAATCAGCAGAAATCGGATGTAATGGAACTGGTTTCAGTTTTTGATTTGGCTTACTGGTTACCTGACAAACGTGACATGACCGTATATAGGTTGAAATATTGCTCTTTAAATGTGGCCAAAAAAAATACTGCAAAACACGATCATAGGTCTTACGCACCCCAGAATGCCCCGACTTTTCGTGTGCAACCTCCAACACGCCACGCCGAAATTTTGTGGGAACCACTACCTGAACAATAGGATCTCCCACAAAATTCTCACCATGAGGACTCCATTTCCTCAACAATAACCCATCTTGTACAAAATAGCCTCTAGTCTTATCTGATACATCGCCATCCTGAAGTGCAGAGGTAAACAGCTCATCCAAAGTGGAATCTAACCGTTGTTCTTTACTCAGGTCATCTGCAGACAGAGGAAAAGGCAGAGAAGACAAATCAGGTACAGGCAAAAAAATGTGCTGTGCCTTTAGCTCACTTCTTTCTTGAGGCTTCAAATGCTCCATACTTTTAGCCATAGCGCGAGTTACAACACCCACAGGGTCTACCACCATTTCGTACTCACTCAACTCTCCACTAGATGAAACCATAGGAGACGGAGACGCATTTGGCCACACCTTATCTCCTGCTAATTTGTTTCCCAAGATAAGGTGTACACCCTCAATTGGTAAAGCAGGACGCAAACCCACTACTACTTCCCCAGTCACTAAGTCAGAGTGAAGCTTAACCTTATGAAGAGGAACTGTTAATGTATTTAAGCCCATACCTCGAACTAAAACACTATTACCAGTTTCAGATTGCACTGAAAACGGCAAAATGGACTCTAAAATGAAAGAATCCATAGCACCTGTGTCACGTAGAATTCTGACAGGAACTTCAACTCCATCTGACAATAACACTCGACCTTCTGTAATAAAAGGAGCATAAGTGGACAAATAATCATTAAACAGTTTATCCTCAGACTCAGCACCACTAGAATGAACAGAATTTGCTACTGCAGCAGGCTTAAACTTATTTACGTCAATCTGTTTATTTTTCTCTTTAAGTATAGGGCAGTCCCCTTTCCAATGGCCTTTTCCCCGACAGTAATTACATATTTTAGACGAATCAAACTTCCCTGAAGAAAAGTATCCACCCTGAGAACCAGCATATGTAACGCGATTCGCGGCAACTTCACGTGTTCTCCAATCAGCAGCAGTGTTTTTATGAGTGAGCACAAAGTCATCAGCCAACAATGCTGCCGCCTCAGGAGACTCAATTTTGTGCTCACTGATATACATCGCAATTGGATCAGAAACGGAAAGTTTAAACTGTTCAACTAGAATCAATTCCAGCAGTTCCTCAAATGTTTTGGCCTTTAGCGACGCACACCAACGAGTAACATGTCGTCTTAAATCTTGCACAAACTCCAAATGAGTCTGTCCTTGCTCTTTTTTACAAGACCTAAAACGTTGTCGATATGTTTCTGGTACACACTCATATGCTTTCAAAACTGCCAATTTAACGGTTTCATAATCTCTACAGTCATCTGTACTCAAAGCAGCAAAAGCTAACTGAGCCTTACCGACCAATACACTCTGTAGTAACAGAACACAATCGGTTTTAGACCAACCTTGTAACACCGCAACACGTTCAAACATAGTAAAGAAAACATCCGGATCAACCTCATTAAATTTAGGAACAAGTTTTAAGCTTTGATTCAGTGGAAACTTCTCACTCTGACCAACAATTGACCCAACGTCACCAACTTTACCTTCTTCAATGAGCTTCAGTTTTAAATACTGCAAGTCCATCCTTGCTTTATCCAATTCTATTTTATCACGCTCCGATTTCTGCTTTATTTTCTCATGTTCCATTTGTAACAATAATAACTCTTTTTGCTGGTCAAAAGTTAAAGCAGACTGTGTAGTCAAACTTTTTACATGCTGGTCACTTTCACTCATTTCAGCTGTCAGAACTTTCTTATCAACCAGTTTATTCCTCAGCTCAGTTTTAATACTACTTTCTTTTATTCTCTTATCGCTAAGTTTTACTTCATAATATTCAGCGATTTTCAAAAGTTGTTCTTTTGTACACTTATTTAACAACACGTACGACGGCGATTCAACAAACTGGTCAATATCAGCCATAAGCAAATAAACCACAGACTGAAAGTATTCAAATGTGCAATCAAATACTTGGAAATTAGCCCACTATCTAACTCCCAAAAATCTACCTACTTAACTAAAACCTAAATCTTCATGTGGATACTGGCGGGGGGAAATTAAGCACACAAGCCCAGTGGGTGGAACTGCAACTGGTTAAACCAGCGACAATTCTCAACACCATGGAAATGCTCCCGAGACAACCGCTACTACCCGCGTTCACCACAACTCTACAAAAAATAACAAAACCCGATATGTTTCAAAGGAAACACACCGCTAAACCTACCAGGGATAAATTCCAAGTCAAAACAAACACTATTGCACAAAAGAAACTTACCAGTCGGAGGATTCAAACGACGACCAAACAACTAGCTACACCAAACGCTTTCAGATGTCCCAAAGCAGCTATCATGACGTAATTATTCAAATTGGGATCCCCCAAACGTCACGACCAAATAATTTCCAATCCCCTTTAAAGGAATAGAAAACAACAAAACAATCCAAATAATCAAACATATTCAACTAAGGCATAGAATTAGCCTAAGAACGGACGAGCCCCCATTTGTTACGTCCCGTGACTCAAAAAGGGGACGCAACAAAAACTGGGACATAAGAAAGCCAATTCGTAAAAAAAAAAACGTTTTATTTAGCTCAAACAAATATACCAAAACGTCTTAAGATAGTATTCAAAGTCAGTAATGGCATCCTAAAGATATGTGCGAGAATGTAATATCCTGTGGTGTGGTCTCGTGATGTGTGCAAAAAAGATACATCAAACTATAACGAAAAACAATCAAGTTGGCCGCCCGCTCTTCTGCCATCAAGCTTGCTTCTTATAAAGAGGCAAGGGAAATTGGGCACAGGTGTCACGGATGCAACCAGGTTACGGTGGGCGGAGTCATCCGACGTCTACTGGAAAAAAGCCCAATGAATACCCAGGTCGTCACAATGTGCTTTCTGGAGAAGATGAGAGAAAAGCAACATGAAAGTGTTCTGAGCATCCAGACCTTCCAGACACAGCAGATCCACACATGGCTCTTTGATCTGGGTTTAACACACATCTAATGTGCTGAAGTCCTCAGTAAAAGATAGTTAGCAGATTATTCATGCTGCTCTTCTCATGCAGTGAGCCGTGCAGCTCCCAGAAGCTCAGAAAACACCCTGTAAACATGTCTTCTGAAGCCATAAAGTGCCTGATGTGAGGAACAGAGCTAATGAAACACTTTCACTGAAAGCAAAAGAGCATCAGAGAAATGCAGAAGCACATCAAATGAGTTCCAGCAGGACGATGCATCAATCTGTCGGCTCTTTCTTCATTAATACATCAGATTGAATATCCTGTGAGTCACAGAGAATATGAGGCTTCTGCTGGAGGATTGTTATGGAAGAGAAAGCCTTCGTGACTCATCTTCACTCTGTGACCTTGAGTTAAAGTCATCTCGCTCTGAGTGGAGACAGAAATATAAGAGTTCAGGGAAACAGAGGGAAGAATGACTGGACGAGCACAACATGAAACCAGCACAGTGTGTGTGTGTGTGTGTGAGTGAGAGAGAGAGTGTGTGTGAGTGAGTGAGAGAGAGAGAGAGAGAGAGAGAGAGAGAGAGAGAGAGAGTGTGTGTGTGTTTGTCTCTGTGTTTGACCATACATGTGTGTGTGTGTGTGTGTGTGTGTGTGTGAGTGAGAGAGAGAGTGTGTGTGAGTGAGTGAGTGAGAGAGAGAGAGAGAGAGAGAGAGAGAGAGTGTGTGTTTGTCTCTGTGTTTGACCATACATGTGTGTGTGTGTGTGTGTGTGAGTGAGAGAGAGAGTGTGTGTGAGTGAGTGAGTGAGAGAGAGAGAGAGAGAGAGAGAGAGAGAGTGTGTGTTTGTCTCTGTGTTTGACCATACATGTGTGTGTGTGTGTGTGTGTGAGTGAGAGAGAGAGTGTGTGTGAGTGAGTGAGTGAGAGAGAGAGAGAGAGAGAGAGAGAGAGAGAGAGAGAGAGAGTGTGTGTTTGTCTCTGTGTTTGACCATACATGTGTGTGTGTGTGTGAGTGAGAGAGAGAGAGAGAGAGAGAGAGAGAGTGTGTGTGTTTGTCTCTGTGTTTGACCATACATGTGTGTGTGTGTGTGTGTGTGAGTGAGTGAGAGAGAGAGAGAGAGAGAGTGTGTGTGAGGGAGACAGAGAGAGAGAGAGAGTGTGTGTGTTTACCCACTTAAAGGAATAGTTCATCCAAAATAGTAATTCTCTCATCCTTCACTGTTCCTGTATGAGTTTCTTCTTCTGAAAAAGATTGAAGAATGTTTTTTGTAATTCTATGGAAGTCAGTGGCTACCAGAAACTGTACCAGAAACTCTAACATTCTTTAAATAACCTTGTGTTTGTGTGTGTGCGTCCGTGCGAGTGTGTGTGTTTGTCTCTGTGTTTGTGTGTGTGTGTGTGTGTGTGTTCAGCAGAAGAAGGAAACTCTAACAGGTTTGGAACAGCTTGAGGGCGAGTAAATGTTGACAACATGTTCATTTTAAACTATAGTAAACTCTCTGGCGCACACACACACACACACACTCTAAGAACTGAGACTATAATATCTAATACAGATGTTTCCTCAGAAACATGTCAGAAACGTCCCAGCTAAGACACAATTGTTCTAAGAATGGTTTCCTAATGTTTCCAAGATATTAAAACGTATTTTCTGAATGCTCTCTGAACATCCAGTTATTTCATATTTTAAAATGGTGTTTTTCCTGGTTATTTGAATGTTAAGGAAACATTACCTTGTATCATTTTGCAAACATTATAGCAATGTTACTTTTGAATGTTTCTTAACGTTCTGAAATAAACAGTAACAACTAAAAAAACACGCTAGATGGACGTCCAAATAAAAAAAAGTTTCAGAAAAAACATTCCATAAATATGTTTTTGCGGTAACGGTTTGAGAACAACAACGTTAATGTTATCTTTGAGAGAGCTTCAGCAGTTCTGTAGCTGAGCTGAACATATTCTCACAAACTTCCTCTCATGATGCAAACACACACATTTCTGATTGTTCCACATCAAATGTTAATTTGCTGACTTTAAATGTTTATATAGACTGATATATGTTCCCATCATTCCCTGTGTGTGTACGAGGAAAATAAAATATTCTGATATATTTCAGGCTATGAGCGTCCTCTAGTGGACGCAAAGTATATTTATACTTATATACTTCTTTTTGTGATGAATTATAGCAAATACAAAGAGAAGGAAGTTCCCGTATGTTTGCGCTCGAGAAACTCTCATCTGATTACATTCATTTAGCGGACGCTTTTATCCAAAACGACTTACAATTGCTATATATGTCAGAGGTTGCACGCCTCTGGAGCAACTAGGGGTTAAATGTCTTGCCCAGGGACCAAATGAATGGGTTCCACAATCCAGCCCCTGGTGTTTCTCTTCTGTCTGCCAGTGGTACATCATACAGATGGTCTCCAGAGTGTTTGACGTGTGTCTCGTTCCACTGTCACTGTATTATCCTCCGAGTCTCTGAGGAGCTGCTGGACATTCCCCAAGAGATTGACCTCCTGAAGACCCCAGAACACATGGAGACAGCGCTGGGCTCAAGCTGATGCTGTCTTCTGATCTTAATCCTGAACTATACTGTAAACGGTTGTAAAAAGTACTTTCAATTAGTGACCAATTTGTTTTAATTTGTAAAATATTTTGTATGTATATACAACTTGCACCACAAAAATAAACTACAGAAATTAGGTTGTTCATTGACAATATGACAATTAAAAAACATTTTGGCTAGAACGTGAACCTCTATAATCCTGCCCAGGTTTAATGATTTGCAGGCTGTGCATGCTTACTGATTATGTATTAATGAGTTAACAAGCTGTCCAGGTGGCACAAATTGTTTTCTGTTTGGCTTTAAAAGTCCTGGTTTGGTTGGAATTATATGTATAGTTAGTTTGGCTGCCAGGAGGTTAAGTGAGTGGGAAAGCATGGATGTGATTAAATTTACTTTTTTGGTGTTTCTTTATCAGCAGTTGCTATGGCAAGGTGAGTTTTTAATAATTTGGTTAATGTTTGATTGCAGAAATTCACTGTTGTATTTGTTTCAATGTGTTTTCTCCCAATACTACTGATCAGAAGAACCAGTCATTTTATTGACCCGTTCATCAAAATCTACTTTTTCCTTCCAAAACTCTTTGGTTGAGCAACATTAAGTGACTTGCTTTTAATAGCCAAACACATCCACCTATACGGTCTTGTTCATATTCTGAACTTTGAAGTCTTTATAATGCTTCTAAAACTTGAGAACTGTTTATTACATGGCCTCCCAAGTCTCTTGTTCACTTGTTAATTACTGTTCCATATTCAGCTCTGTGCCTTAACATCGCTTTTTTTTTTTTTTTTTTTTTCTTCTACAAGAAACCCCTATTTATGTCAGCCCAGGAGTAAAGTAACTTGAGCTTAACCTTTTACTTTACATCACTTAAATCTCTCTACAGACAAAGTTGAATGGACACCCGTAACTTGGTTGGTGCATCTCTTTCTGTCCCCCCCCCTTAGGAAACGTCTGGAGTCAGGCTGCGAACACCACCACCACCCCGCCGTCTCTGGAGGACAGCCCTGTAGTTAACCACACCACCACCACCCTGCCGTCTCTGGAGGACAGCCCTGGAGCTAACGGCAACACCACCACCCCACCGTCTCTGGAGGACAGCCCTGGAGCTAACAACACCACCACCCCGCCGTCTCTGGAGGACAGCCCTGGAGCTAACAACACCACCACCCCGCCGTCTCTGGAGGACAGCCCTGGAGCTAACAACACCACCACCCCACCGTCTCTGGAGGACAGCCCTGGAGCTAACAACACCACCACCCTGCCGTCTCTGGAGGACAGCCCTGGAGCTAACGGCACCACCACCACCCCGCCGTCTCTGGAGGACAGCCCTGGGGCTAACGGCAACACCACCACCCCACCGTCTCTGGAGGACAGCCCTGTAGTTAACAACACCACCACCACCCTGCCGTCTCTGGAGGACAGCCCTGGGGCTAACGGCAACACCACCACCCCACCATCTCTGGAGGACAGCCCTGGAGCTAACGGCACCACCCTGCCGTCTCTGGAGGACAGCCCTGGAGCTAACGGCACCACCCTGCCGTCTCTGGAGGACAGCCCTGGAGCTAACGGCAACACCACCACCCCACCGTCTCTGGAGGACAGCCCTGGAGCTAACAACACCACCACCCCGCCGTCTCTGGAGGACAGCCCTGGAGCTAACGGCACCACCACCACCCCGCCGTCTCTGGAGGACAGCCCTGGGGCTAACGGCAACACCACCACCCCACCGTCTCTGGAGGACAGCCCTGTAGTTAACAACACCACCACCACCCTGCCGTCTCTGGAGGACAGCCCTGGGGCTAACGGCAACACCACCACCCCACCATCTCTGGAGGACAGCCCTGGAGCTAACGGCACCACCCTGCCGTCTCTGGAGGACAGCCCTGGAGCTAACGGCAACACCACCACCCCACCGTCTCTGGAGGACAGCCCTGGGGCTAACGGCAACACCACCACCCCACCGTCTCTGGAGGACAGCCCTGGAGCTAACGGCACCACCCTGCCGTCTCTGGAGGACAGCCCTGGAGCTAACGGCAACACCACCACCCCACCGTCTCTGGAGGACAGCCCTGGGGCTAACGGCAACACCACCACCCCGCCGTCTCTGGAGGACAGCCCTGGGGCTAACGGCAACACCACCACCCCACCGTCTCTGGAGGACAGCCCTGGAGCTAACGGCACCACCCTGCCGTCTCTGGAGGACAGCCCTGGAGCTAACGGCAACACCACCACCCCACCGTCTCTGGAGGACAGCCCTGGGGCTAACGGCAACACCACCACCCCGCCGTCTCTGGAGGACAGCCCTGGGGCTAACGGCAACACCACCACCCCACCGTCTCTGGAGGACAGCCCTGGAGCTAACGGCACCACCCTGGCGTCTCTGGAGGACAGCCCTGGGGCTAACGGCACCACCACCCTGCCGTCTCTGGAGGACAGCCCTGGAGCTAACGGCAACACCACCACCCCACCGTCTCTGGAGGACAGCCCTGGAGCTAACGGCACCACCCTGCCGTCTCTGGAGGACAGCCCTGGAGCTAACGGCAACGGCAACACCACCACCCCGCCGTCTCTGGAGGACAGCCCTGGAGCTAACGGCACCACCCTGCCGTCTCTGGAGGACAGCCCTGGAGCTAACGGCAACACCACCACCCCACCGTCTCTGGAGGACAGCCCTGGAGCTAACGGCACCACCCTGCCGTCTCTGGAGGACAGCCCTGGAGCTAACGGCAACACCACCACCCCGCCGTCTCTGGAGGACAGCCCTGGGGCTAACGGCACCACAAGCTGGCTTCAAACGTTGCCTTGAGTCCTGTTGAATGGGTTCCAGGTGCTGTGTAGTTGTCAAACATGGTTTCATTAGCCAAATAAAGCTTTTAAATTACTTGTTCCGTGTCTTTTCAGAGTGAAAGTTTGTAGACCGCTTTAAAGCTGATTGTTCTTGGGGTGGGCTTTATTTTTTGCAGTTGAGCACTTCTGATACATGCCTTGGCTTTTTTTATTTTTTAAATGCATGGTGGTAACTAGAGCTGTAGCCAAGTCCAGCTTTGAGTCGAACACTGAGACCAAATGAGAGAGAGGATCCTCTTCAAAACCACACTTAAAGGGTTAGTTCACCCAAAAATCAATTGTCACTAACTCGCCCTCATGTCGTTCCAAACCCGTGAGCCCTCCGTTCATCTTCTGAACACAGTTTAAGATATTTTAGATTTAGTCTGAGAGCTCTCAGTCCCTCCATTGAAGCTGTGTGTACGGTATACTGTCCATGTCCAGAAAGGTACGAAAAACAAAGTAGTCCATGTGACATCAGAGGGTCAGTTAGAATATTTTGACGCATCAAATACAGTTTGGTCCAAAAATGGCAAAAACTACGGTTTTATTCAGCATGGTCCTGTCTCTTCCATGTCTGAGTTCAAAACGCAGTTTGTGGTATCTGGTTTGCGAACGACTCATTCGACATAACCGGATCCTTTTTGATTTGGTTCACTGAATCGTTTTAAACCGTTCGTGTCTCCATGACTCAATCCACCAATGACTTTAAGCTGTTCACTTTTTTTTTTTTTTTTTTTTTACGTTGTTGACCCAAAACAAACCAATATCCCGGAGTAATTTACTCAAACAGTACACTGACTGAACTGCTGTGAAGAGAGAACTGAAGATGGACGCCGAGCCAGATAACGAACAGACTGACTCGTTCTCGAGTCAAAAACAGTTTCTGTCAGATGCGTCTGATTCGTGAACCGAGGAGCTGATGACACTGCGCATGTGTGATTCAGCGTGAAGCAGACCGACACACAGAGCGTCTGAACCGAACTGATGCTTTTGGTGATTGATTCTGAACTGATTCTGTGCTAGTGTTATGAGCCCAGGTAAACCGAAGGCTTGAATCAAGGCCAATAATCACCAATGATGCCATTACGTCGAGGGCAAAAGAACCGGTCAACCGGTTTTTTTTCAACAGGTTTATTGAATCGATCTGTCCGAAAGAACTACTAGTGATCCAAAAACCGATGCAACCGGTTCTTGACTCGAGAATGAGTCAATGTTTTGTTCATTATCTGTCTCGGCTCGGTGTTCATCTTCAGTTCTCTCTTCACAGCAGTTCAGTCAATGTACTGTTTGAGTGCATGCATTACTCCGGGATATTGGTTTGTTTGAATTGGAGACGCGAACCGTTTAAAATGATTCAGTTCGATTTGGTGAACTGGTTCAAAAAGATCCGGTTACATCGAGTGATTCGTTCGTGAACCGGATATCACAAACTGCTTTGTTTTGAACTCTCTCACAACAGACACGGAAGAGAAGACAATGCTGAATAAAGTCGTAGTTTTTGCTTTTCTTTTTTTGGACCAAAATGTATTTTCGATGCTTCAAAATATTCTACCTGACCCTCTGATGTCACATGGACTACTTTGATGATGTTTTCCTTACCTTTCTGGACATGGACAGTATACCGTACACACAGCTTCAATGGAGGGACTGAGAGCTCTCAGACTAAATCTAAAATATCTTAAACTGTGTTCTGAAGATAAAAGGAGGTCTCACGGGTTTGGAACGACATGAGGGTAAGTTATTAATGACAATTTTTATTTTTGGGTGATCCCTTTAACTACTGATAATGCATGTGATTACTAGAGACCGCATATCTCCTTTTCTAAGATAATTTTACATTATTATTTGTAATCAAAAAACATGTGCAAAGTAACAACTTTGTAGGACTGGTCTCAACTAAATCCTGGAGGGCCAATGCCCTGCAAAGTTTAGCTTTAACTGGCTTTAACACCTCTATCTGGAAGTTTCTAGTGTCTAGTAAGCGCTTGATTGGCTGGTTTAAGTGTGTATAATCAAGGTTGGAGCTAAACTTTAAAGGACACAGACCCTTTTATAATACAGACTTTTGCAACACGATGCATTGTTGTAGATTAAACTACCCAACAGTATATTTACTAGGCAGCTTTAAATTGAATAACATCAAAAATATTTAGAAGTAAAGCAGACATCCCGACCGGCACAAAAGTCATTTCAGGGAGGTATCCCAAGACCCCACCCCCCCACCCCCCAAGGAAGGAAATTACATCTCAGCTGTAGTCACCTTCTCAGTGAGACTTTGCCTATCTGAATGGGAGAGATATATTGGAACAGCCTTCCCTGCTCTTATCCTCCCTATCATGGTGTGGTCCCTAAAAGATATAGCATATAACATTTTATTCTATAAGCTATAGGCCTATGTAATTATTTGTTAATTATGTTTAAATATGTAGATTACTTTTACTATTTATATAATCTGCTTATACAATTTATGTAAACTGCTTTTATTTATTTTCCATTGCAACTTTAAAAAGGTCTAAAGAGTTTGTTGTTTTCATGTAGCCTTGGCAACTAGCCTGAATAATATGCAGATGAAATGAAACTTGTCAACTCACCTCAACATGCCTTTTGCAATCATTTAACCCGCCATGGGCAATGCTAGAGCAAGACTGTCATTATGTTTTACATCTATAAGACAGGGGTACACTTTTTTTTTGTGGCACTTTCCCTCTGCCATGGTGCTCCTGTTTCTAGATAGACATAACTGATTAATTTTGTTCGGGAGAAGGGATAAAAGCCCACCCACACTGACTATTGATTGGTTGATTTGCAGAAACAGGCCAATCAGGATGCTCTCTGTCTGACATACGCTTCGCACACACGCACACTAGCACACACACTCAAGGTCTCTCGCTCCCTCTCCCTCTCTGCCGTGCGCGCGCTACACGGTCGAAAACACAGTATCTGTTTCGCATGCGCGCTTTTGCTCACTCGGTCTGGATTCTGGGAGATTTTAACTAATTTGCGGGTCTCAGGGAGCCACTTTCAATATGCGGGAGACTCCCGGAACTTCCGGGAGACTTGGGATGTCTGGTAAAGCGCAACATACACAGTAGTGCAGAAGTAATATTAATGTAATGTTATTTTTCAGAATAACAGTCAAGTCACCTTTTTTTTTTATATAGCGCTTTAAACAAAATTCATTGCGTCAAAGCAACTGAACAACATTCATTTGGAAAACAGTGTGTCAATAATGCAGAATGATAGTTAAAGGCAGTTCATCATTGAATTCAGTGATGTCATCTCTGTTCAGTTTAAATAGTGTCTGCATTTATTTGCAATCAAGTCAACGATATCGCTGTAGATGAAGTGACCCCAACTAAGCAAGCCAGAGGCGACAGCGGCAAGGAACCGAAACTCCATCGGTGACAGAATGGAGAAAAAACCTTGGGAGAAACCAGGCTCAGTTGGGGTCAGTTCTCCTCTGACCAGACGAAACCAGTAGTTCAATTCCAGACTGCAGCAAAGTCAGATTGTGCAGAAGAATCATCTGTTTCCTGTGGTCTTGTCCTGGTGCTCCTCTGAGACAAGGTCTTTACAGGGGATCTGTATCTGGGGCTCTAGTTGTCCTGGTCTCCGCTGTCTTTCAGGGATGTAGAGGTCCTTTCTAGGTGCTGATCCACCATCTGGTCTGGATACGTACTGGATCCGGGTGATTGCAGTGACCCTCTGGTCTGGATACAGACTGGATCTGGTGGCCTCTTTTGTTTTTATTTTTTTGCCAAAACTCCACAAGTTATCCCTACATCACTTCAGTCCACAATACATGGCTTATCGCCTCTCGTTTCCCCGTGTACACTGCACGACAAACGACGCACGAAAATGCTGAAATTCGGCCCGACCCAAAAAAAGAGTCGCACGAGTCAGAATTCGGCTCAAAATCGGATGAAAATCGCACAGTGTATGCCCGGCCTAAGGAGAGCAGTCTCAGTACAATGATACGGTGTAAATCCTGACTGGAAATCCTCACAGATACCATATTTCTCTAAGAAGGAATATAATTGTGAGGATACCACCTTTTCTAGTATCTTGGACCATATCTAATGCTGTACATTTACTTTTACTCTCAATATCTTAAATATATTAGAGTATGCAAGATAATACTTTTACTTAAAAGGATTTTTTTGGGGGGGTTTAAACATGATTATTAGATTTTAGCCAATATGGTATTGTTAGATATAAAAAGTAGTTTACTTAATACATCTTCTACCAATCACGTTGTCAGAGCTCTAAACAGTTTTCTGTTCCTTCTGTCCCTAAATCAGACTAGACTCCTGTGCAGGATAAAGCTGAATGTTGGAGTGCTGGACGGGTGTTTAATGGTTTTGTTAACCCTGGTGTTTCTCTTCTGTCTGCCAGTGGTACATCATACAGATGGTCTCCAGAGTGTTTGACGTGTGTCTCGTTCCACTGTCACTGTATTATCCTCCGAGTCTCTGAGGAGCTGCTGGACATTCCCCAAGAGATTGACCTCCTGAAGACCCCAGAACACATGGAGACAGCGCTGGGCTCAAGCTGATGCTGTCTTCTGATCTTAATCCTGAACTATACTGTAAACGGTTGTAAAAAGTACTTTTAATTAGTGATCAATTTGTTTTAATTTGTAAAATATTTTGTATGTATATACAACTTGCACCACAAAAATAAACTACAGAAATTAGGTTGTTCATTGACAATATGACAATTAAAAAACATTTTGGCTAGAACGTGAACCTCTATAATCCTGCCCAGGTTTAATGATTTGCAGGCTGTGCATGCTTACTGATTATGTATTAATGAGTTAACAAGCTGTCCAGGTGGCACAAATTGTTTTCTGTTTGGCTTTAAAAGTCCTGGTTTGGTTGGAATTATATGTATAGTTAGTTTGGCTGCCAGGAGGTTAAGTGAGTGGGAAAGCATGGATGTGATTAAATTTACTTTTTTGGTGTTTCTTTATCAGCAGTTGCTATGGCAAGGTGAGTTTTTAATAATTTGGTTAGTGTTTGATTGCAGAAATTCACTGTTGTATTTGTTTCAATGTGTTTTCTCCCAATACTACTGATCAGAAGAACCAGTCATTTTATTGACCCGTTCATCAAAATCTACTTTTTCCTTCCAAAACTCTTTGGTTGAGCAACATTAAGTGACTTGCTTTTAATAGCCAAACACATCCACCTATACAGTCTTGTTCATATTCGGAACTTTGAAGTCTTTATAATGCTTCTAAAACTTGAGAACTGTTTGTTACATGGCCTCCCAAGTCTCTTGTTCACTTGTTAATTACTGTTCCATATTCAGCTCTGTGCCTTAACATCGTTTTTTTTTTTTTCTACAAGAAACCCCTATTTATGTCAGCCCAGGAGTAAAGTAACTTGCGACTTAACCTTTTACTTTACATCACTTAAATCTCTCTACAGACAAAGTTGAATGGACACCCGTAACTTGGTTGGTGCATCTCTTTCTGTCCCCCCCCCTTAGGAAATGTCTGGAGTCAGGCTGCGAACACCACCACCACCCCACCGTCTCTGGAGGACAGCCCTGGGGCTAACGGCGGCACCACCCCGCCGTCTCTGGAGGACAGCCCTGGAGCTAACGGCACCACCACCCCGCCGTCTCTGGAGGACAGCCCTGGAGCTAACTGCACCACCACCACCCCGCCGTCTCTGGAGGACAGCCCTGGAGCTAACGTCACCACCCCGCCGTCTCTGGAGGACAGCCCTGGAGCTAACTGCACCACCACCCCACCGTCTCTGGAGGACAGCCCTGGAGCTAACGTCACCACCCCCGCCGTCTCTGGAGGACAGCCCTGGAGCTAACGTCACCACCCCGCCGTCTCTGGAGGACAGCCCTGGGGCTAATGGCACCACCACCACCCCGCCGTCTCTGGAGGACAACCCTGGGGCTAACGGCACCACCACCACCCCGCCGTCTCTGGAGGACAGCCCTGGGGCTAACGGCACCACCACCCCGCCATCTCTGGAGGACAGCCCTGGAGGTAACGGCACCACCACCCCGCCGTCTCTGGAGGACAGCCCTGGAGCTAACGGCACCACAAGCTGGCTTCAAACGTTGCCTTGAGTCCTGTTGAATGGGTTCCAGGTGCTGTGTAGTTGTCAAACATGGTTTCATTAGCCAAATAAAGCTTTTAAATTACTTGTTCCGTGTCTTTTCAGAGTGAAAGTTTGTAGACCGCTTTAAAGCCGATTGTTCTTGGGGTGGGCTTTATTTTTTGCAGTTGAGCACTTCTGATACATGGTTACAAATTCTGTCTAAATCGTAGCTATGTGCTTGCCTTGGCTTTTTTTTTTTTTAAATGCATGGTGGTAACTAGAGCTGTAGCCAAGTCCAGCTTTGTCGAGTCGAACGCGGAGACCAAATGAGAGCAAGGATCCTCTTCAAGACCACACTTAAAGGGTTAGTTCACCCAAAAATCAATTGTCACTAACTCGCCCTCATGTCGTTCCAAACCCGTGAGACCTCCGTTCATCTTCTGAACACAGTTTTAAGATATTTTAGATTTAGTCTGAGAGCTCCCATTCCCTCCATTGAAGCTGTGTGTACGGTATACTGTCCATGTCCAGAAAGGTACGAAAAACAAAGTAGTCCATGTGACATCAGAGGGTCAGGTAGAATATTTTGACGCATCAAATCCATTTTGGTCCAAAAATGGCAAAAACTACGGTTTTATTCAGCATGGTCCTGTCTCTTCCTTGTCTGAGTTCAAAACGCAGTTTGTGGTATCTGGTTTGCGAACGACATAACCGGATCCTTTTTGATTTGGTTCACTGAATCGTTTTAAACCATTCGTGTCTCCATGACTCAATCCACCAATGACTAAGCTGTTCACTTTTTTTTTTTTTTTTTTTACACGTTGTTGACCCAAAACAAACCAATATCCCGGAGTAATTTACTCAAACAGTACACTGACTGAACTGCTGTGAAGAGAGAACTGAAGATGAACGCCGAGCCAGATAACGAACAGACTGACTGAAGACCCCAGACAACATATAAGAACTCCTCTTTTATTTACACATGACAAAATCTACAGAAATGTACTCATTATTTATGAACAAAATCACACACAAAAAACATAATTTATACAACTTGCACCACAAAAATAAACTACAGAAATTAGGTTGTTCAGGTATGACATTTAGAAAACATATTGAAAAGCTGTACAATGAATAAAAAAATTGTCCATTCTCTTGGTAATTTTTAAGTCTTTCCCCAGCAGGCTCACTTTCTCCAGAATAGTACTAAAACAAGATAAAATGCAAACACTTATGAAAAATACAAAGCAATCTTAACATTAGAAAATATGACACAGCAGGCATGTGTACAAAATACTGAAGTGCTAAAGTTTGGTTTAAACATTTGTAGACATCTCTTGAACAACAGCACTACAGAAACACAACACAGGGAAAGACCATTGCCTTATATAGTGGCTGTCTTGTTGTTTGTGGGCTTTAGGTAAAAAAAAAACACTGGCTTTTAACACTTTCGCTAGGTATTTGGGTAAAAGAAAACACAATACTTACATTTCAATATAAAGTCCCCCAAAGAGCTCTCACCTGCCTTGTTCTTTGAATATAAACTCCGTCGTCGTATGCACACACGTGATTCTGGGATATGGTAGGGTGCGAAGTGTCCATAAGATCTACACTTCAGAGTCCACCCTTCGGAGTGCGCATTCTGACTTTTGGACAGCTTACGTCGTGACGCTGTGACGTAATCGCACATCGGAGTCCACACACTTCAGTTTGGGACATAGCAAAGGATTCTTGCTAGAAAGTGAACCTGCCCAGGTTTAATGATTTGCAGGCTGTGCATGCTTACTGATTATGTATTAATGAGTTAACAAGCTGTCCAGGTGGCACAAATTGTTTTCTGTTTGGCTTTAAAAGTCCTGGTTTGGTTGGAATTATATGTATAGTTAGTTTGGCTGCCAGGAGGTTAAGTGAGTGGTGAAGAATGGATGTGATTAAATTAACTTTTTTGGTGTTTCTTTATCAGCAGTTGCTATGGCAAGGTGAGTTTTTTTATAATTTGGTTAATGTTTGATTGCAGAAGTTCATTTTTGTGTTTGTTTCAGTGCGTTTTCTCCCAATACTACTGATCAGAAGAGCCAGTCATTTGAGTTGTTTCTCAAAATAAATCCACTTATTTTTCCTTCCAAAACTAGTTTCGTTTGAGTAACATTAAGTGATTTGCTTTTAATGGCCAAACACATCCACCTATACAGTCTAGTTCATATTCTGAACTTTGAAGTCTTTATAATCCTGCTAATACTTAATCTTTGTTACTTGGCCTTCCAAGTCTCTTGTTCACTTGTTAATCACTGCTACAAGAAACCCCAACTAATGTGTCAGCCCAGGAGTAAAGTATCTTGAGATTACCGTGTGGGATTTTTTTTTTTTAAACTTTAGAGAGATCTAAGTGATGTAAAGACCATGTTGAATGGACACTAACTTGGTTGGTGCATCTCTTTCTGTCCCCCAAGGAAACGTCTGGAGTCAGGCTGCGAACACCACCGTCAGCACGACGCCGCCGCCTCAGGACGACCCCAACTCTGGGGATAACGCCACCGTCAGCACGACGCCGCCGCCTCAGGACGACCCCGACTCTGGGGATAACGCCACCGTCAGCACGACACCGCCGCCTCAGGACGACCCCGACTCTGGGGATAACGCCACCGTCAGCACGACGCCGCCGCCTCAGGACGACCCCGACTCTGGGGATAACGCCACCGTCAGCACGACGCCGCCGCCTCAGGACGACCCCGACTCTGGGGATAACGCCACCGTCAGCACGACGCCGCCGCCTCAGGACGACCCCGACTCTGGGGATAACGCCACCGTCAGCACGACGCCGCCGCCTCAAGATGACCCCGACTCTGGGGATAACGCCACCGTCAGCACGACGCCGCCTCAGGACGCCACCGACTCTGGGGATAACGCCACCGTCAGCACGACGCCGCCGCCTCAGGATGACCCCGACTCTGGGGATAACGTCACCGTCAGCACAACGCCGCCGCCTCAGGATGACCCCGACTCTGGGGATAACGCCACCGTCAGCACGACGCCGCCGCCTCAGGATGACCCCGACTCTGGGGATAACGCCACCGTCAGCACGACGCCGCCGCCTCAGGACGACTCTGGGGATAACGCCACCGTCAGCACGACGCCGCCGCCTCAGGATGACCCCGACTCTGGGGATAACGCCACCGTCAGCACGACGCCGCCGCCTCAGGATGACCCCGACTCTGGGGATAACGCCACCGTCAGCACGACGCCGCCGCCTCAGGATGACCCCGACTCTGGGGATAACGCCACCGTCAGCACGACGCCGCCTCCTCAGGATGACCCCGACTCTGGGGATAACGTCACCGCCAGCACGACGCCGCCGCCTCAGGATGACCCCGACTCTGGGGATAACGCCACCGTCAGCACGACGCCGCCGCCTCAGGATGACCCCGACTCTGGGGATAACGCCACCGTCAGCACGACGCCGCCGCCTCAGGATGACCCCGACTCTGGGGATAACGCCACCGTCAGCACGACGCCGCCGCCTCAGGACGCCACCGACTCTGGGGATAACGCCACCGTCAGCACGACGCCGCCTCAGGACGACTCTGGGGATAACGCCACCGTCAGCACGACGCCGCCGCCTCAGGACGCCACCGACTCTGGGGATAACGCCACCGTCAGCACGACGCCGCCGCCTCAGGACGCCACCGACTCTGGGGATAACGCCACCGTCAGCACAACGACGCCTCAGGACGACTACTCTGGGGATAACAGGACCACGAGCTGGCTTCAAATGTTGCCTTGAGTCCTGTTGAATGCGTTCCAGGTGCTGTGTAGTTGCATTGTCAACATTGTTTCACTAGCCAAATAAAGCCTTTAAGTTATTTTTCTTGTTCCGTGTCTTTTCAGAGTGAGTGCTAAAGTTTATAGAACCACTATCTGGAAGTGTCTAGTAAGCACTTGATTGGCTGGTTTAAGTGTAATCGGGGTTGGAGCTAAACTGTAAAGGACACTGGCCTTCTAGGACTGCGTTTGGAGCTGAAGGGTCAAATAATTTTTATATACTTTATTTACATTTACCTTTATAATGCGGTTTGCTCATGTCTGTGGTCCATTTAAAGGGACGGCGCACACACTCAAAGCTCTGAATATGACATGCATGTGGTTAAGGTTAGAGGACATATGTTTGGCCCTACTGGGTATGTGCACAAATACAGCAAAATTTGTCCTATGGACTAGGTGCACAAGATGGCGCCGGTGAGCTTCAGTGTGTGCATACACTTCCGGTCTTCTGACGCTCGCATTGACTGGAAGGGGAAACTTGCATACAAAACTTGGCTAGATGTATATGATTTTCAAATTTAACAGCTGATCGTGGTATATTAAAAAACATGGGGAAACCACATTCTCCAAACATTTAGCGTACGTCTGTGTGGAAATTTCATTAAAATCGGTTCCTAGCCCTGCTTAAATAGTGCGATACCTCACGAGAGGCGACCAACATTTCTGATGTGTCAGAAATCCATCCGACTAACCGACTGCCGGTCGGGAGAGGCTTATCGCCTCTCGTTTCCCCGTGTACACTGCACGACAAACGACGTACGAAAATGCTGAAATTTGGCCCGACCCAAAAAAAGAGTCGCACGAGTCAGAATTCAGCTCAAAATCGGATGAAAATCGCACAGTGTATGCCCGGCCTAAGGAGAGCAGTCTCAGTACAATGATACGGTGTAAATCCTGACTGGAAATCCTCACAGATACCATATTTCTCTAAGAAGGAATATAATTGTGAGGATACCACCTTTTCTAGCATCTTGGACAGTATCTAATGCTGTACATACCTTTACTTTTACTCTCAATATCTTAAGTATATTAGAGTATGCAAGATAATACTTTTACTTAAAAGGATTTTTTTGGGGGGGTTTAAACATGATTATTAGATTTTAGCCAATATGGTATTGTTAGTTATAAAAAGTAGTTTACTTAATACATCTTCTACCAATCACGTTGTCAGAGCTCTAAACAGTTTTCTGTTCCTTCTGTCCCTAAATCAGACTAGACTCCTGTGCAGGATAAAGCTGAATGTTGGAGTGCTGGACGGGTGTTTAATGGTTTTGTTAACCCTGGTGTTTCTCTTCTGTCTGCCAGTGGTACATCATACAGATGGTCTCCAGAGTGTTTGACGTGTGTCTCGTTCCACTGTCACTGTATTATCCTCCGAGTCTCTGAGGAGCTGCTGGACATTCCCCAAGAGATTGACCTCCTGAAGACCCCAGAACACATGGAGACAGCGCTGGGCTCAAGCTGATGCTGTCTTCTGATCTTAATCCTGAACTATACTGTAAACGGTTGTAAAAAGTACTTTCAATTAGTGACCAATTTGTTTTAATTTGTAAAAAAATATTTTGTATGTATATACAACTTGCACCACAAAAATAAACTACAGAAATTAGGTTGTTCAGGTATGACATTTAGAAAACATATTGAAAAGATGTACAATGAATTAAAAATTTCTATTCTCTTGGTAATTTTTAAGTCTTTCCCCAGCAGGCTCACTTTCTCCAGAATAGTACTAAAACAAGATAAAATGCAAACACTTATGAAAAATACAAAGCAATCTTAACATTAGAAAATATGACACAGCAGGCATGTGTACAAAATACTGAAGTGCTAAAGTTTGGTTTAAACATTTGTAGACATCTCTTGAACGACAGCACTACAGAAACACAACACAGGGAAAGACCATTGCCTTATATAGTGGCTGTCTTGTTGTTTGTGGGCTTTAGGTAAAAAAAAAACACTGGCTTTTAACACTTTCGCTAGGTATTTGGGTAAAAGAAAACACAATACTTACATTTCAATATAAAGTCCCCCAAAGAGCTCTCACCTGCCTTGTTCTTTGAATATAAACTCCGTCGTCGTATGCACACACGTGATTCTGGGATATGGTAGGGTGCGAAGTGTCCATAAGATCTACACTTCAGAGTGCACCCTTCGGAGTGCGCATTCTGACTTTTGGACAGCTTACGTCGTGACGCTGTGACGTAATCGCACATCGGAGTCCACACACTTCAGTTTGGGACATAGCAAAGGATTCTTGCTAGAAAGTGAACCTGCCCAGGTTTAATGATTTGCAGGCTGTGCATGCTTACTGATTATGTATTAATGAGTTAACAAGCTGTCCAGGTGGCACAAATTGTTTTCTGTTTGGCTTTAAAAGTCCTGGTTTGGTTGGAATTATATGTATAGTTAGTTTGGCTGCCAGGAGGTTAAGTGAGTGGTGAAGAATGGACGTGATTAAATTAACTTTTTTGGTGTTTCTTTATCAGCAGTTGCTATGGCAAGGTGAGTTTTTAATAATTTGGTTCATGTTTGATTGCAGAAGTTCATTTTTGTGTTTGTTTCAGTGCGTTTTCTCCCAATACTACTGATCAGAAGAGCCAGTCATTTGAGTTGTTTCTCAAAACAAATCCACTTATTTTTCCTTCCAAAACTAGTTTCGTTTGAGTAACATTAAGTGATTTGCTTTTAATGGCCAAACACATCCACCTATACAGTCTAGTTCATATTCTGAACTTTGAAGTCTTTATAATCCTGCTAATACTTAATCTTTGTTACTTGGCCTTCCAAGTCTCTTGTTCACTTGTTAATCACTGCTACAAGAAACCCCAACTAATGTGTCAGCCCAGGAGTAAAGTATCTTGAGATTACCGTGTGGGTTTTTTTTTTTTTTTTTTTTTTTTTACTTTAGAGAGATCTAAGTGATGTAAAGACTATGTTGAATGGACACTAACTTGGTTGGTGCATCTCTTTCTGTCCCCCAAGGAAACGTCTGGAGTCAGGCTGCGAACACCACCGTCAGCACGACGCCGCCGCCTCAGGACGACCCCGACTCTGGGGATAACGCCACCGTCAGCACGACGCCGCCGCCTCAGGACGACCCCGACTCTGGGGATAACGTCACCGTCAGCACGACGCCGCCTCCTCAGGATGACCCCGACTCTGGGGATAACGTCACCGTCAGCACGACGCCGCCGCCTCAGGATGACCCCGACTCTGGGGATAACGCCACCGTCAGCACGACGCCGCCGCCTCAGGACGACCCCGACTCTGGGGATAACGCCACCGTCAGCACGACGCCGCCGCCTCAGGATGACCCCGACTCTGGGGATAACGCCACCGTCAGCACGACGCCGCCGCCTCAGGATGACCCCGACTCTGGGGATAACGCCACCGTCAGCACGACGCCGCCGCCTCAGGATGACCCCGACTCTGGGGATAACGCCACCGTCAGCACGACGCCGCCGCCTCAGGACGACCCCGACTCTGGGGATAACGTCACCGTCAGCACGACGCCGCCGCCTCAGGACGACCCCGACTCTGGGGATAACGTCACCGTCAGCACGACGCCGCCGCCTCAGGACGACCCCGACTCTGGGGATAACGTCACCGTCAGCACGACGCCGCCGCCTCAGGATGACCCCGACTCTGGGGATAACGCCACCGTCAGCACGACGCCGCCGCCTCAGGATGACCCCGACTCTGGGGATAACGCCACCGTCAGCACGACGCCGCCGCCTCAGGATGACCCCGACTCTGGGGATAACGCCACCGTCAGCACGACGCCGCCGCCTCAGGATGACCCCGACTCTGGGGATAACGCCACCGTCAGCACGACGCCGCCGCCTCAGGATGACCCCGACTCTGGGGATAACGCCACCGTCAGCACGACGCCGCCGCCTCAGGATGACCCCGACTCTGGGGATAACGCCACCGTCAGCACGACGCCGCCTCAGGACGACTCTGGGGATAACGCCACCGTCAGCACGCCGCCGCCGCCTCAGGACGCCACCGACTCTGGGGATAACGCCACCGTCAGCACGACGCCGCCGCCTCAGGACGCCACCGACTCTGGGGATAACGCCACCGTCAGCACAACGACGCCTCAGGACGACTACTCTGGGGATAACAGGACCACGAGCTGGCTTCAAATGTTGCCTTGAGTCCTGTTGAATGCGTTCCAGGTGCTGTGTAGTTGCATTGTCAACATTGTTTCACTAGCCAAATAAAGCCTTTAAGTTATTTTTCTTGTTCCGTGTCTTTTCAGAGTGAGTGCTAAAGTTTATAGAACCACTATCTGGAAGTGTCTAGTAAGCACTTGATTGGCTGGTTTAAGTGTAATCGGGGTTGGAGCTAAACCGTAAAGGACACTGGCCTTCTAGGACTGCGTTTGGAGCTGAAGGGTCAAATAATTTTTATATACTTTATTTACATTTACCTTTATAATGCGGTTTGCTCATGTCTGTGGTCCATTTAAAGGGACGGCGCACACACACAAAGCTCTGAATATGACAAGCATGTGGTTAAGGTTAGAGGACATATGTTTGGCCCTACTGGGTATGTGCACAAATACAGCAAAATTTGTCCTATGGACTAGGTGCACAAGATGGCGCCGGTGAGCTTCAGTGTGTGCATACACTTCCGGTCTTCTGACGCTCGCATTGACTGGAAGGGGAAACTTGCATACAAAACTTGGCTAGATGTATATGATTTTCAAATTTAACAGCTGATCGTGGTATATTAAAAAACATGGGGAAACCACATTCTCCAAACATTTAGCGTACGTCTGTGTGGAAATTTCATTAAAATCGGTTCCTAGCCCTGCTTAAATAGTGCGATACCTCACGAGAGGCGACCAACATTTCTGATGTGTCAGAAATCCATCCGACTAACCGACTGCCGGTCAGGAGAGGCTTATCACCTCTCGTTTCCCCGTGTACACTGCACGACAAACGACGTACGAAAATGCTGAAATTTGGCCCGACCCAAAAAAGAGTCGCACGAGTCAGAATTCGGCTCAAAATCGGATGAAAATCGCACAGTGTATGCCCGGCCTAAGGAGAGCAGTCTCAGTACAATGATACGGTGTAAATCCTGACTGGAAATCCTCACAGATACCATTTTTCTCTAAGAAGGAATATAATTGTGAGGATACCACCTTTTCTAGTATCTTGGACCGTATCTAATGCTGTACATTTACTTTTACTCTCAATATCTTAAGTATATTAGAGTATGCAAGATAATACTTTTACTTAAAAGGATTTTTTTGGGGGGGTTTAAACATGATTATTAGATTTTACTTAATACATCTTCTACCAATCACGTTGTCAGAGCTCTAAACAGTTTTCTGTTCCTTCTGTCCCTAAATCAGACTAGACTCCTGTGCAGGATAAAGCTGAATGTTGGAGTGCTGAACGGGTGTTTAATGGTTTTGTTAACCCTGGTGTTTCTCTTCTGTCTGCCAGTGGTACATCATACATCATACATCATACATCAAAAATATTTACAGGATTAAAAAAATAAACTATATGTTTTGTGAAAAATTATAAACTGCAATAAAACAAATTAATAAAATATAAGAACTTCTCTTTTATTTACACATGAATATGCAAAACAAAAATACAAAATCTACAGAAATGTACTCATTATTTATGAACAAATCACACACAAAAAACGAATAATTTATACAACTTGCACCACAAAAATAAACTACAGAAATTAGGTTGTTCAGGTATGACATTTAGAAAACATATTGAAAAGCTGTACAATGAATTAAAATTTCTATTCTCTTGGTAATTTTTAAGTCTTTCCCCAGCAGGCTCACTTTCTCCAGAATAGTACTAAAACAAGATAAAATGCAAACACTTATGAAAAATACAAAGCAATCTTAACATTAGAAAATATGACACAGCAGGCATGTGTACAAAATACTGAAGTGCTAAAGTTTGGTTTAAACATTTGTAGACATCTCTTGAACGACAGCACTACAGAAACACAACACAGGGAAAGACCATTGCCTTATATAGTGGCTGTCTTGTTGTTTGTGGGCTTTAGGTAAAAAAAAACACTGGCTTTTAACACTTTCGCTAGGTATTTGGGTAAAAGAAAACACAATACTTACATTTCAATATAAAGTCCCCCAAAGAGCTCTCACCTGCCTTGTTCTTTGAATATAAACTCCGTCGTCGTATGCACACACGTGATTCTGGGATATGGTAGGGTGCGAAGTGTCCATAAGATCTACACTTCAGAGTGCACCCTTCGGAGTGCGCATTCTGACTTTTGGACAGCTTACGTCGTGACGCTGTGACGTAATCGCACATCGGAGTCCACACACTTCAGTTTGGGACATAGCAAAGGATTCTTGCTAGAAAGTGAACCTGCCCAGGTTTAATGATTTGCAGGCTGTGCATGCTTACTGATTATGTATTAATGAGTTAACAAGCTGTCCAGGTGGCACAAATTGTTTTCTGTTTGGCTTTAAAAGTCCTGGTTTGGTTGGAATTATATGTATAGTTAGTTTGGCTGCCAGGAGGCTCTGGGGATGACGCCACCGTCAGCACGACGCCGCCTCAGGACGACTCTGGGGATGACGCCACCGTCAGCACGACGCCGCCTCAGGGGATGACGACGCCGCCTCAGGGGATGACGACGCCGCCTCAGGGGATGACGACGCCGTCAGCACGACGCCGCCTCAGGACGACTACTCTGGGGGTAACAGGACCACGAGCTGGCTTCAAATGTTGCCTTGAATTTCTGATAAAGCATGTTTTAACTTTACTTGATAACATAATTTACTAACTGTACAATTAAACAATTGAAACTTTAAACAATTTAAAACTGCGTAAAATAAAATGTGAAAAAGATGAAATCGACTGATGTATGTGTACAACTGAGAAATGGATACTTCTGAAGATAATAATTCCTTACATTTATATAGCGCTTTTCTAGGCACTCAAAGCGCTTTACATAGTCAAGGGGTATCTCCTCATCCACCACCAGTGTGCAGCATCCACCTGGATGACGCGACGGCAGCCATATTGCGCAAGACACCCACCACACACCAGCTTACTGGTGGAGAGGAGACGGAGTGATGAAGCCAATCAGTGGATATGGGGATTGTTAGGAGGACATGATGGCCAGAGGCCAATGGGTAAATTGAGCCAGGATGCCGAGGTCACACCTCTACTCTTTTTGAAAGACATCCTGGGATTTTTAATGACCACAGTCAGGACCTCGGTTTAACGTCTCATCCGAAGGTGCTTGTTGACAGTATAGTGTCCCCATCACTACACTGGGGCGCTAGGGCCCACACAGACCACAGGGTGAGCGCCCCCTGCTGGCCTCACTAGCACCTCTTCCAGCAGATACCTAGTTTTCTCAGGAGGTCTCCCATCCAGGTACTGCCCAGCTCAGCCCTGCTTAGCTTCAGTGGGTGACCAGTCTTGGGCTCCAGGGTGATATGGCTGCCAGCTATATGGGGATAAATCGCAGCCCAAGTCTCATGAGGTAAATATTTAATATAAAAAAAAATAAAGCCAACATTTTTGAGAATTAAGTGATTTATACATTATATAGCTGTGTATACACACCGTGAGTTCAACTTTCATCTCGTGAACATTCGTGTATTTAAATCATTCGCCAGACCCAAACATACGCAAGTTTCAAATCCACTGGCTCAGTTAACATTTATAGTATAGTGATTTATAGCAGTGTAATAGAGGTCTTCACAGTGCACCCAAGACCCGTCGACCCTGGACACGACCCGGGACCCGTATGGGTTCGGGTCTATATTTTTAAATCATCAGCCGGGTCCGGGTTGAGTCCGAATCTATTACCTCGGGTCCCGGGTCTGTTTAACACATTGTGTGTAATACCCGTGCGATCAGAGTCATCGGACTCGGATAACATCCGGCCATGATCAAAGACTGCTTGTGTTTTTTGTAACTTGCAACTTGTAAAATTAGGAAAAGAAAAGAGTGAGCCAAAAAAAAGTGATCTCTCTCTCTCTCTCTCTCTCTCTTGCTCGCACACTCAGAGTTAATATACAACCCTTACGAAAAATGACCATGGTTTTATTATAGTAAAACTGTAGTAACCCATGGTTTTTTGGCGTGTTGACCACCATTTGTACAACCACAGATTTACTACAAATACCATGGTTAAACTATGGTTAATATAGCAAAACCGTGGTTATTTTGTGGTTACCATGGTTTAACTATAGTAACCATGGTTTTTTGGTTTTATTTGTAGTAAAACCATGGTTAATTTTCGTAAGGGAAGTGCACGCTTGGTATTAATGCTTGCAGACTTGACACACTCATATTTAATATATTTCAAATCAGCAACACAATCTGAGGTGAACTGTCACATGAATGTTTTCTATTACGCTCAAATTGCGTTAAAGCGTCTTTTAGGTTGATACAGCTAGCACGCATGTGCAGTCTCAAGCGCATTTCATGTTTCTATGGCAACCAGTGAGGGACACTTAGACTGCCAAACCGCGTTTTACATTTTCTCCCATTTTTATAATATTATAAATGAACCGTTTAATCTTAAAGTTTTAGTGGTTCAGATTCAGACTCTATGCTGAGCAGAGAGCACAGACAGAGATCAGATGATAGTAAATAAATAACGTCAGCGGCCCAGGCATTGCACGAGCCATCGTTATTATAGTTCAAAAGGCAAACAGTGTAAGTTATTACGCGAATTAACTCGAGTCAGAATGTACATGTGCACAGTAGCATTTGTCATCCGTCACCGTGACATCAAGTGGACTTCTGAAGCTGAAATAATGAGTGGATTCAGCTTGGACTTGGAATAACGAGAGGAATAACATGAATAACTTTCTTGACGGAGGATTGTAATGCATCACAGGCAGTCAGGTACAAGGAAGAGAGACCACGGCTCTTTAAATTAGGTAAGACAAAAAGCTGTATTCTTCGCAACAGGTTTATTTACTTGTAATAGCAATTTAAGGTGGAATATGTGAATGTCGGGTCCAGTCGGGTCTGTGTCTTCCCGGCGGGTTCGGGTCCAGATTTCAAATAATATACGGGTCCGGGTCGGATCCGGGTAGACATTTCTCGGATCTACACGGGTCCGGGTCCAGCTTTTGAAATATTAGACGGGTCCGGGTCGGTTCTGTGTAGTACATTACGGGTCTCTGTCGGGTTCGGGCACAAATTTTTGGACCCGTGAAGACCTCTACAGTGTATGTCTTATTTGCGTTTGAAGTGATATTATAAATCCTGTAAACATATACAAGGTCATATTTGGACTTCTCCGGGTTCTCTGCACTGAAGTTTAGCACAACCGGAAAAATATCTACGCACACACTAGTAAAACCGAACATCCAAGATGGCGGACATATGCAACTAGCCCATTGCACTAGGGCTTGCATAGACTAGTCAAGCACTGTCGGACACGATGGACTACTCCAGCATGCATTAACCATAATGCATACAAAGTGTTTGCAAGTATGACGTGAATTTAATGATTACAATATTGCGTGGAGCTGTTACTATCTATGACCTTATCTGTTGCATGTCAAAACAAAATATTTAATGAAATAATTTTTGGTGTGCCTGAAGCCAAATACATTATTCGGAATGGCACGGATGATGACTTCAAAAACGAATAATGGACAAGGAATAATTCTGCTCAGAATTTTCATCTGAAATGGACACAGACTGGTGTTTGCTAGATAACAGTTGTTCCAGGGGATCGGCGCAATATTATACACAGATCTCCAAAGTCATGCAATAGAGTATGAAGTGAATGAATGAATACTTTATGAATGAAAAGGGCGCAAATCAAACACCGCATTGCTTTTGCCTTTCCGTGCATCTCTCATAAATCAGAACTTTGCTAGAGTAATTTCACCTATAATTATACATCATACACATTATTTTTTTGTATATATTTAAAAGGCAATGATTTAAACCTTAGGCTACGACATGAAACAACTGAATAGAATAAGCACTGCACGCTCACCAATCAAACAGCCTCATTGCGTGTCTCAGTCTCTCAAAAACCCATTCTCTCTCAAGACTAATAATCAACTTAGATACAGATACATTTTCTACTTGTCCTACATGTTTGCATCTTTAGCCTCTGCTGGTTTGCGTGGCACATGCACATCTAAGTTCAATAAACATTAAGACTCTCTGAAAGAGTTCTGCATGATGAAAATGTGAATGGATTGAATGGATTCAGTCGTGTTTATATCACTAAATGTTTGTCATGACATCTCTCTGTTTGCATGATGAATATTATTTTAGAAATTAATATTTATTTTAGTTTAACACAACATACTTGCTCAGTGATAACTATATAAAAAAAAAAAAAAAAAAGATTATCATGGTCTTATCAAGTAACTCTACGACATTGTATCCGAATACAGATAGGAAAAATGTTGTAATTGTTACAGATACAAATACTGGCTGCTACATGAAAATTTAAATATGTAAAGTCATAATTATAAAGTTTTAAAAAATGTACATATATAATTGTTGCATAAGGCTATACATTAATAAGCATTTATTGATTAAAAATGATTTAATGTGTTTTCATTTACAATCGCATGAACTACGAGCAGTCGAGTAACTCAAGTATTTTTTAAATAAAAAAATAGACTAGGAAAAAATCAGTCTTGCAACCCCTATACTGTACAACATTAATTAGTATTTCATTATGGTAAAGGGTAAGTTTAAGGCTATATAGGTGTAGACATAAATAAAACACAATCTAACAGCTAGAAAATTAAATTAGAAACATCTATACTTTTCAGAAGCAGCAAGTGCTTGCTAAGTGCCAGCTAAGCCAAGATGGAGAAATTTGAGCTGATCATAGCTGTACAAGGATAGCCATTTTATTAAATGAATTTATCAGCAGAGCTACTCCAAGGTATTTTTAGGCCTGGAAATCCATTTATTCTTTGCTGAAATTTCTGCGTCTTCATGGAGATCGGGCCATGGTTGCCTTGCAACAGCAGATGCCACTGGAGCGCAAGCATTGAGCACAGGCCATAGGGTGCTTTGGAAAAAAGGAGAAAGTGGCAGTGCAGCTAGCGTTTGCAAATATGGTTTTGTTTTGAAAGATAATTTTATTTATTTTTTTGCTGGACTCGGTCGAGACCAACGAGAACATTTGGTCGAGTCCGAGACAAGTCCGAGTGCAAACACCAACAAGTCCGAGACGATAGAAAAATGTCCAAGATCGGACTTGAGTACTAAAGCTCTAGTGGTAACTCATTGAGACCTTCCACCCACTGCGAGACTGCAACAATGATCTGTTTAGACACATTGATCTTCCAGGAATTGGGTATGTTGGTGTCAGTTTAGTCAAGTAACCTTTTATACTGCTTTTATATAATACAGTTTTTTTCAAAGTAGCTTTACAATAAGGAAATGATTTGAACTGATGGAAGCAATTTGGGTATGTTGTAAAGCAGCTCTAAAAGCCCCCAGTAAACAATCATTCTGCTGGAAGCAGTTATTGTTCCAGTGTGGTTTAATAACTACACTAAAACTGCTGTTTTTTTTTCCAACCCAATATTTGGGTCAAGACTGCTGGGTATGACGTTGGGTTGTTTTAACCCAAACTTGCGATGAAAATTGGTCTCTATTATAACCCAGTGATGCTGGGTTGCGGATGTGAAAGGGAGCACTTGGCTAGGCCAGTTGTTTGGAATGAATGCATCAATAGAGCCACCATCTTGGAACAGGGGAGACCCTCCATTTTAATGGATCAGTATCAATGTAAGCAAAGGTCTAATGGAAATAGGATAACTTCACAATGACCAATGCACATTCTCTCTCCTCCTTCTCTCCACTCTCAGAGATGTTTCCAAACTTATCCTGTCCTGTCCTTGTCCACTTGATCTGATCCCCACTCACCTCCTTCAATCCTTCGATCTCTTCTTCAGTCATACCTTCACTTACTCACACTATCAACTCCTCTCTTCACTCTGGAACATTTCCCTCAGCATTCAATCAGGCTCGGGTAAGCCCACTGCTCAAGAAACCATCTCTGAATCCAGCGCTTCTTGAAAACTAAAGACCGATATCCCTTCTTCCATTCATTGCAAAGACACTTGAGAGAGTTGTGTTCAACCAGCTCTCTGTGTTCCTTGTACAGAACAACCTCCTGGACAGCAACCAATCTGGCTTCAAAAGTGGCCACTCAACTGAGACTGCTCTGCTCTCGGTTACTGAAGCCCTGAGTCAAGAGCAGCTTCAAAATCCTCGGTACTCATCTTACTGGACCTGTCTGCTGCTTTTGACACCGTTAATCACCAGATTCTCCTGTCCACCCTCAGAAAGATGGGCTTCTCTGAAACCGCACTCCTATTGTTTAAGACCTACATCTCTGACAGATCCTTCAACGTGTCTTATAGGGGTGATGTTTCAAAGTCACAACACCTTGCTACTGGGGTTCCTCAAGGCTCAGTACTTCGACCACTTCTCTTCTCCATCTACATGACACCCAACTCTACTTTTCATTACAACCAGATGACCCGACGGTAGCTGCTCGCATTTCAGCCTGTCTGAGTGACATCTCTAGCTGGATGAACGACCATCACCTTCAACTTAACCTTACTAAGACAGAACCCTGGTGACTCCAGCTAACCCATTGCTTCATCACAACTTCTCTTTACAGATGGGCTTGTCAACCATAACTCCTTCGAGGACAGCCAGAAACCTAGGAGTTGTGATGGACCATCAATTAAGCTTCACTGACCACATTGCTACAACGACTCGGTCCTGCAGGTTTGCCTTATACAACATTAGGAAGATTAGACCCTTCCTGTCAGAGCAAGTCACCCAACTTCTTGTCCAAGCCCTTGTTCTCTCCAGACTGGACTACTGTAATGCTCTCCTGACTCTTCCTGCATGTACTGTCAATCCTCTGCAACTGATCCAGAATGCAGCAGCGAGGGTTGTCTTCAATGAGCCAAAAAAAGCTCACATTACTCCTCTCCTCATCAGGTTACACTGGCTACCAGTAGCCGCTCGCATCAAATTCAGGGTACTGATGCTTGCCTACAAGACGACCACTGGCACGGCACCAACATACCTAAACTCACTGGTTAAATCCTATGTGCCCTCTAGAAGTTTGCGCTCTGCAAGTGAACGGCGCCTTGTGATGCCATCCCAAAGAAGTTCAGAATCTCACGGACCTTTTCCTGGACTGTGCCCAGCCCAGCCCTAAACCTACAATCACTATGACGTCAGCCATATCATGGCCTAAAAACAGCCTGATCTGGTAACTCCCATTACTACCTTTCAGAAACCTATACTTGTATTTGTGTAATATGAAGAAATGGTCACTGGACAAATCAGTGAACAAATCTGAACGAATAATTTGAAAGAATAAAAATTTCCATCACTAAATAGCACGCAACATAAATTGATTTTTTACATTTTCTTTTCAAAGACCCACCCCGTGAATAAAGTGCCAATTTCTTTGCATGGTTCGACATGACCTGAGGGTCATGAGACGACCCGCGCATCACTACTGCACTCGGATAGTGCGCTGTTGTCCGCGAGCCCTCCTGATGACGAAAATTATGTAATGCGGATGGCTGACGTATATTTTTCCCTTTACTCTCTTTCCTTGTCCAAACACCTACACTATTGGCCACTTGAGAGCGCATGCACGCGACAGAGAGTAAATGTGCAAGACTGTCCAGATCTTAAAAATGCCAAAGCACAGTGCCCTTAACGCATACTAAAACTCGAATACAAGGCTTAGTGTATACTATCATATATCATATGGCGGAAATAAGTTGGGAGACTTTTTCCCAAGATCACGATAGGTCACGGAAACCTTTCCAGTGTAAGTTAAATAATAATAATAATTAGATTTAACATATAATTTGGTAGTAAAACAAAGTGATACATTGCTGCATAGACTAGTATATTTATTTTGTACAACATTTGGAACTGTTTATCAATTAATTAGAAATATTACAAATTAAAATGATCATGTTATAGGGATGATGACATTTAGAAGTTGATTTTAAAATGCAAATTAATTAATTCAACGACAATTTTGTTAGTTAACTTTTATTTTTATTTTCAACTGCAGTTTCAAAAATTGAGTTTCAAAATGTTGCACTTTGCACAATTTACAAAACAAAAAAGTGTGCTCCCCACAAATTATAAACAAACTGGCCCTACAGATTTGCCTTTAAAAACATCTATCTGCATACTCAGTTATGCAATCACAATGAATAAATTCCAACACGGCAAAGTTATTGGCATTTACATGTTTTTTCCACAGTGTCAAACAATCTGTACAACTTTACATTTTAAAACAACTTCTTCACAGTAAACCCCATTTTTAAAACATCTAAAATTGCTACTGTCACAAACAAGCATATATAAATGCTACTGACATTCGTACATTAACCTTAACCTTAACTTCATTAACCAGTTTTTCACGCAGTATGACATATAACACAAAGATCAGCCTATAGTAGACTTCAAATTACAAAAAAAGATAAAATTTACTCTGGAACAAGTAGAGATTTCAGAAAATACTGTTCTTCAGACGCATTACTTTTGCACTGGGTTTCAGTCCATCAAGTTCAAGAAAAAGCTTCTGAGGTATATTTAAGTTCTTTGGGGTAACTCAGATTCAGAGCATATATTATGCCCATCAGCAGAGCACAGCACCTTGAGATATCCATTCCATTTCGGATTTTGATGCCCTCAACCAACCTCAACCTCAAGTCTTGTGGTCAAATCCTGAAGTACGTTGATCACCAATGATGGCAATTGTCATCACTCAATGTCTTCCTCAAACTCTTGTGTTATTGTAAAGCAAGGGAAAATATAGTTAGAGCTAATGAATTGGATTATTATTTCTTATTTTTTTCAGTTAATCACTGGAAACTTTGTTCTATTATAACTTTAACTATTTTCTTTTTCATATATATATATATTTTTAATGACCATGCACCTAGTTACTCAAATGGCCAAAATAGGTTACATCAATAAGTAACGATCAAAAATATTTTATCATAAAAATAATAGTAAGTTTCAGGAAATAATTCAAATGGGTAAGTGAAAAGCAACAGCCATACATATTTTTACAAGTCTTTTTCAATACATCTTTTTTTTTTTTTTAAATTAAACAAAATAGCTCATCTTTATGATATCTCTGACTTGGGTAGACCCCGTGTGTGACCAGTGTCATATACCTACAATTTGAACTGAAAGAGAGCAATGCAGGAGCACGTTGTTGCCCTGTGTGTTTACACTGTGCCAAGTGAAGATTTAATTTTATTCAATCTTTAAACCTCTAAACAAATGAATATATTTTATTTGTAAATGAAATAAAACTCAGATTACTCACCTTGAAATGTCCTTTGTGTCATACTGGTCAGCCTAAAACATGCCTGAATTTGCTCCTTGCTTGTTAATTGGGGGAGGAGCTTTGAAATCCTGAACTCAAATCACACTCAAAGTGTGGAAAAATTAAGTTAGCAAGCCAATTTCATTTGGTTGCTACAACGTAAATATTGTTTTAAACTAATCAACACATATATTTATGTTTACATACATTATTAAGTTGATGTAATTATCAACATTATTCTGTCATGACAACTCATTAAAATAATGCTGGCAACTTGAAAGGTTTAGTCAAATTAACAATTTAGAATTTTTAATTTACAACAATGTATTAAATTATGTAGTGGTAACCAATCCCTTGAATTCTTTTTTAGAGTAAAGTATGTCATTCAATACTGGCGAGAAAGTGAACCTCTTTAATCCTGTCCAGGTTTAATGATTTGCAGGCTGTGCATGCTTACTGATTTTGTATTAATGAGTTAACAAGCTGTCCAGGTGGCACAAATTGTTTTCTGTTTGGCTTTAAAAGTCCTGGTTTGGTTGGAACTACATGTATACTTAGTTTGACTGCCAGGAGGTTAAGTGAGTGGGAAAGAATGGATGTGATTAAATTTACTCTTTTGGTGTTTCTTTATCAGCAGTTGCTATGTCAAGGTGAGTTTTTATAATTTGGTTTTTGTTTGATTGCAAGTTTTTTTCTTCTCAATGTGTTCTATTGCTACTAGTGGTTAGAGCCAGTCAGTTTATTGGCTCAAAGTGAACCAATTTATTTTAATAAAAAAAAAAAAAAAACTAGATCAACTTTAATGTTAAGTGATCTTACAAATTCCACAAACACAATGTATGTAGCCTCAATTCTGAATCTTGAAGTCTTTAATCTAGCTAAAAACTTTGAAGTGTTACTTGGCCTCCCAAGTCTATGGTTCATTTGTTAATCACTGCTCCGTATTCTGTTCCGTGGCTCTCCTACTACAAGACTTCAACTTAAGAAACCCCAAATCATTTGTCAGTCCAGGAGTAAAGTAACTTGTTTAACGCTTTACACTCTGATCAAATCACATAGTTTACTCAACAGACAATCTGTTGAATGGACACCGTAACTTGGTATGCGCATCTATTTCTGTCCCCCTAGGAAACGTATGGAGTGTTCCGGCACCTCAGCTGGACTATCCCGCAGTTAACACTACCACCAAGGCGGCGCCTCAGGCGGACGATCCCTCCGCTAACGCCACCACCACCAAGGCGGCGCCTCAGGCAGACGATCCCGCAGCTAATGCCACCACCACCAAGGCGGCGCCTCAGGCAGACGATCCCGCAGCTAATGCCACCACCACCAAGGCGGCGCCTCAGGCAGACGATCCCGCAGCTAATGCCACCACCACCAAGGCAGCGCCTCAGGCAGACGATCCCGCAGCTAATGCCACCACCAAGGCAGTGCCTCAGGCGGACGATCCCGCAGCTAATGCCACCACCACCAAGGCGGCACCTCAGGCAGACGATCCCGCAGCTAATGCCACCACCACCACCAAGGCTGCGCCTCAGGCAGACGATCCCGCAGCTAATGCCACCACCACCAAGGCGGCGCCTCAGGCGGACGATCCCGCAGCTAATGCCACCACCAAGGCAGTGCCTCAGGCGGACGATCCCGCAGCTAATGCCACCACCACCAAGGCGGCACCTCAGGCAGACGATCCCGCAGCTAATGCCACCACCACCACCAAGGCTGCGCCTCAGGCGGACGATCCCGCAGCTAATGCCACCACCACCAAGGCTGCGCCTCAGGCGGACGATCCCGCAGCTAATGCCACCACCACCAAGGCGGCGCCTAAGGCGGACGATCCCGCAGCTAACGCCACTACCACCAAGGCGGCATCTCAGGCGGACGATCCCGCAGCTAACGCCACTACCACCAAGGCGGCGCCTCAGGCAGACGATCCCGCAGCTAATGCCACCACCAAGGCGGCGCCTCAGGCAGACGATCCCGCAGCTAATGCCACCACCAAGGCGGCGCCTCAGGCAGACGATCCCGCAGCTAATGCCACCACCAAGGCGGCATCTCAGGCGGACGATCCCGCAGCTAATGCCACCACCAAGGCGGCGCCTCAGGCGGACGATCCCGCAGCTAATGCCACTACCACCAAGGCGGCGCCTCAGGCGGACGATCCCGCAGCTAATGCCACTACCACCAAGGCGGCGCCTCAGGCGGACGATCCCGCAGCTAACGCCACTACCACCAAGGCGGCATCTCAGGCGGACGATCCCGCAGCTAATGCCACCACCAAGGCAGTTATCACCACGAGCCGGCTTCAAACGTTATCTTGAGTACTGTTGAATTGGTTCCAGGGGATATCTAGTTGCACTTTGTCACATGTTTTACTAACCAAATAAAGCTTTTAAGTGTCCCTTCAGAGTGCGTGCTAAAGCTTGTAGAGCTGCTTTAATGTTAATTATTCCTGTGGTGGGCGGCTTTTTGCAGTTGACCACTTCTGGTACACTGCGGTTACAAATTCTGCCTAACTGTAGCTTTGGAAAGAAAGTGAATATGTATTTACCCACTTAAATGTATAACTTGAAACCTTTTATCAGACTTACAAATCTTGCATGCTCGGGTCCTCTCGGTATGAGACGACGGCCTCTGTCGAGCTTCTTCATCATGCCACCTCCAAGGACCTAGTTCTCTCTTAGCAAGTGTAACGTAAAGGGTTCGATGGTTCTGGCACCTCACTTGTCCTCTGGACCCCAAAGGTGTCCAAGAAAAGTATTTTCATTCTCTACCATGGCACGGTGCAGGTGAATTCGTTCCCCATATGCATTATGAGTGAAGTATCAAAGGGGAACGTACAACGTTCTCCCAAGGTTTTTTTTTCTCCATTCTGTCACCGATGGAGTTTCGGTTCCTTGCTGCCGTTACCTCTGGCTTGCTTAGTTGGGGACACTTCATCTACAGCGATATCGTTGACTTGATTGCAAATAAATGCACACACTATTTAAACTGAACAGACATGACATTATAAATTGTTCAACAAAGCATTGATAGTTGTGTAAATATTGTCATACTAACTGAAATTTTGGTTGATTTCAATCCATTACATACCTTTCTATCAAAGTTATCTGACATGATCAAGATGACCTTGTTCTGACACAGTTTAACTTTGGGTTCTTATATTTTATTGCCAATTTCTGAACTATAGCAAATAAACTGTGATAATGTAAGAAATGCTGAATGCAGTGCTATTTTACCTTTGATTATTCGTTTTCTGTACCTGGACATTTACAAACTTGAAAAAACGTAAACATTGTGTAAATAGCACAAATAAATGAATAGAACAAACATACAAATTAAACCATTTCAAACAGGACCCATTGATACTACCTGCACCTTGCTAACCCCAGCCACGACCCTGTGCACATCTGCCATGCTTGCTTTTTTATTTATTTTATTTTTTCCATGTATGTAGTTCTGAACTGAATCATTCACTAAAAAAGCAATTAATTGTGCACAATATTAGCCATAAGAGTGTGCACAGATCCACACTTCAAAACGAGCGTGACACATGCGCAGTACCACCTACATGTACTTGCCTTACATCTCAACAGTCACCTCGCACATATCCGCGTGGTCTCAAAACATAGCCTGCACATGGATGGGGTGCGTGGTTGTCTGCGAGCACTCCTGGTGACGGAAATTATGTAACGCAGATGCGGATTGCAGACATATACTTTGCCCATTATTCTCTTGCCTTGTCCAAATACCCACACTTGCGGTCTTGGTCACTCGAAAGCGGGTGCGCATGACAGGAAGTACACACCAAAAGATAATCGCGAGAAGTCACAGAAACCTTTCCAGTATAAATTAAATAGTAATAATAATTAGACATTATGTAGAATTTGGTAGTAAAACAAAGTGCTACACTTTTTATTGTTGCATAGATTAGTATATTTATTTTGCATAACATTTGGAGCTGTTTTTTATCACTTAATTTGAAGCATCACAAATTAAAATAGTCATGTTAGAGGGACTACTGAACAGACATTTAGACGTTGATTTTAAAATGCAAACTAAAGCTTTGTAAACACTTGAATTTTTACAACAAGTGTGTTCCATCAGGTGATGAAAAGTTTGACACACACTTGTGGTCTTTATCCTCACTTGAACACTTGGGCCAAATTCAGGAAGTACGTCATACAAGTTATCAACTGGACAAGTGCAAAGACCGGTGTGGGTATTTGGACAAGGATTCTGGCGAGAAAGGGAACCTCTTTAATCCTGTCCAGGTTTAATGATTTGCAGGCTGTGCATGCTTACTGATTATGTATTAATGAGTTAACAAGCTGTCCAGGTGGCACAAATTGTTTTCTGTTTGGCTTTAAAAGTCCTGGTTTGGTTGGAACTACATGTATACTTAGTTTGACTGCCAGGAGGTTAAGTGAGTGGTAAAGAATGGACGTGATTAAATTTACTCTTTTGGTGTTTCTTTATCAGCAGTTGCTATGGCAAGGTGAGTTCTTATAATTTGTTTTTTTGTTTGATTGCAGGAGTTAATTTTTATGTTTGTTACCACGTGTTCCCTCAATACTAGCGATTAGAAGAGCCAGACATTTGATTGGCTCAAAATGAACCAATTTATTTTACAAAATAAGTCCTTCCAAAATAATGAGTTTAATTTGAGTGACATTAAGTGATCACTTAACAACTAAATTCTACCAACACCTTTGTCTTTGCAGTCTTGTTCATATTCTGAGGCTTTCTTTTAATGAAGATAAAAGATTTAATGTTACTTGGCCTCCCAAGTCTCTTGTTCACTTGTCAATCACTGCTCTGTGTTCCACTCTGTGGCTTAACATGGCTCTTTATTACTATAAGACTTCAAATTAAGAAACCCCAAAACATGTGTCAGCCCAGGAGTAAAGTTACTTCAGTTTAATGCTTGACCTTTTACATTTGATTCAGTCCCTTTATTCTCTCTATAGACAATCTGTTGTATGGACACTAACTTGGATGGGCCATCTATTTCTGCCCCCCTAGGAAACGTATGGAGTGTTCCGGCGCCTCAGCTGGACTATCCCGCAGTTAACACTACCACCAAGGCGGCGGCTCAGGCGGACGATCCCTCCGCTAGCACCACTACCACCAAGACGGTGCCTCAGGCGGACGATCCCTCCGCTAACACCACTACCACCAAGGCGGCGCCTCAGGCGGACGATCCCGCAGCTAATGCCACCACCAAGGTGGCGCCTCAGGCAGACGATCCCGCAGCTAATGCCACCACCAAGGCAGTGCCTCAGGCGGACGATCCCGCAGCTAATGCCACCACCACCACCAAGGCTGCGCCTCAGGCGGACGATCCCTCCGCTAATGCCACCACCACCAAGGCTGCGCCTCAGGCGGACGATCCCACAGCTAATGCCACCACCACCAAGGCGGCGCCTCAGGCAGACGATCCCGCAGCTAATGCCACCAAGGCGGCGCCTCAGGCGGACGATCCCTCCGCTAACGCCACCACCACCACCAAGGCGGCGCCTCAGGCGGACGATCCCTCCGCTAACGCCACCACCACCAAGGCGGCGCCTCAGGCGGACGATCCCGCAGCTAATGCCACCACCACCAAGGCTGCGCCTCAGGCGGACGATCCCGCAGCTAATGCCACCACCACCAAGGCGGCGCCTCAGGCAGACGATCCCACAGCTAATGCCACCACCACCAAGGCGGCGCCTCAGACGGACGATCCCTCCGCTAACGCCAACACCACCAAGGCGGCGCCGCAGGCGGACGGTCCCGCAGCTAATGCCACCACCAAGGCGGCGCCTCAGGCAGACGATCCCTCCGCTAGCACCACTACCACCAAGACGGTGCCTCAGGCGGACGATCCCTCCGCTAACACCACTACCACCAAGGCGGCGCCTCAGGCGGACGATCCCGCAGCTAATGCCACCACCACCAAGGCGGCGCCTCAGGCGGACGATCCCGCAGCTAATGCCACCACCACCAAGGCGGCGCCTCAGGCAGACAATCCCGCAGCTAATGTCACCACCACCAAGGCGGCGCCTCAGGCAGACGATACCGCAGTTAACGCCACCACCACCAAGGCGGCGGCGCCTCAGGCGGACGATCCCTCCGCCAACGCCACCACCACCAAGGCGGCGGCGCCTCAGGCGGACGATCCCTCCGCCAACGCCACCAAGGCAGCGCCTCAGGCGGACGATCCCTCCGCTAATGCAACCACCAAGGCGGCGCCTCAGGCAGACGATCCCGCAGCTAATGCCACCACCAAGGCGGCGCCTCAGGCTGACAATCCCGCAGCTAATGCCACCAAGGCGGCGCCTCAGGCAGACGATCCCGCAGCTAATGCCACCACCACCAAGGCGGCGCCTCAAGCAGACGATCCCGCAGCTAATGCCACCACCACCAAGGCGGCGCCTCAGGCAGACGATCCCGCAGCTAATGCCACCACCACCAAGGCGGCGCCTCAGGCAGACGATCCCGCAGCTAATGCCACCACCAAGGCGGCACCTCAGGCGGACGATCCCGCAGCTAATGCCACCACCAAGGTGGCGCCTCAGGCAGACGATCCCGCAGCTAATGCCACCACCAAGGCGGCGCCTCAGGCGGACAATCCCGCAGCTAATGCCACCACCAAGGCGGCGCCTCAGGCGGACAATCCCGCAGCTAATGCCACCACCAAGGCGGCGCCTCAGGCGGACGATCCCGCAGCTAATGCCACCAAGGCGGCGCCTCAGGCAGACGATCCCGCAGCTAATGCCACCACCACCAAGGCGGCGCCTCAGGCAGACGATCCCGCAGCTAATGCCACCACCAAGGCGGCGCCTCAGGCAGACGATCCCGAAGCTAATGCCACCACCACCAAGGCGGCGCCTCAGGCAGACCATCCCGCAGCTAATGCCACCACCAAGGCGGCGCCTCAGGCAGACGATCCCACAGCTAATGCCACCACCAAGGCGGCACCTCAGGCAGACGATCCCGCAGCTAATGCCACCACCACCAAGGCGGCGCCTCAGGCAGACGATCCCGCAGCTAATGCCACCACCAAGGCGGTGCCTGAGGCAGACGATCCCGCAGCTAATGCCACCACCAAGGCGGCGCCTCAGGCAGACGATCCCGCAGCTAATGCCACCACCAAGGCGGCGCCTCAGGCAGACGATCCCGCAGCCAATGCCACCACCAAGGCGGCGCCTCAGGCAGACGATCCCGCAGCTAACACCACCACTAAGGCAGTTAACACCACGAGCCGGCTTCAAACGTTATCTTGAGTACTGTTGAATTGGTTCCAGGGGCTGTCTAGTTGCACTTTGTCACATGTTTTACTAACCAAATAAAGCTTTTAAGTGTCCCTTCAAAGTGTGTGCTAAAGCTTGTAGAGCTGCTTTAAAGTTAATTATTCCTGTGGTGGGCTGCTTATTTTGCAGTTGACCACTTCTGGTACACTGCGGTTACAAATTCTGCCTAAATGTTACTGTAGCTTTGGAAAGAAAGTGAATATGTATTTACCCACTTAAATGTATAACTTGAAACATTTTATCAGACTTACAAATCTTGCTCGGATTACGTTACAATGGAGTACAAGTGACCTTCATTATTCATAAGTATTGACTGTTTCTGTAAATATTGCACATGCATTCACTTATGACTGACGTCACAAACTTGCACCTTTTCTTTTCGGTCCACAGTAAGAGAAACGGAGCTATAGACAGGAATACACCTTGTCATCAATATTGGGTCTAATAAAAATGAGGCGTGTGTTCACCTTAGAACAAATTACTTATTTTAATCTGTGATCAAATAAAGGCTTAAATCTATTAACTTGCTAAAATGGAATTAAATAACTAGTACATTTTGTGGTCAAACTTTAAGTTGGCTTGGAAAAAGCCTATCCAGAAAGTTTCAAGATAGCATTTGAACCCCCTGTGTCCTCCCCCTGTACCCAAAGGGCCTCTTTTCAAGTTGCTACAGTCAGTTGACCTTTTGGCCCTTAAATTTCTAAACCGCACTGCTACTTGCACTAATTTGGGCCCAATGACTCCAAGGTCATAAAACCCAGCTCTCAACCCCGTTCAGAGCACAGGGCATTTGCCTCTCAACCTAGTGGAGTCTCTTTCAAGGACATCTGTGAGGCAGCGGGCTGGTCCTCGCCATCCACTTTTGTTAGATTCTATAAGCTGGACATCCCGACCTTGCATGCTCGGGTCCTCTCGGTATGAGACGACGGCCTCTGTCGAGCTTCTTCATCATGCCACCTCCAAGGACCTAGTTCTCTCTTAGCAAGTGTAACGTAAAGGGTTCGATGGTTCTGGCACCTCACTTGTCCTCTGGACCCCAAAGGTGTCCAAGAAAAGTATTTTCATTCTCTACCATGGCACGGTGCAGGTGAATTCGTTCCCCATATGCATTATGAGTGAAGTATCAAAGGGGAACGTACAACGTTCTCCCAAGGTTTTTTTCTCCATTCTGTCACCGATGGAGTTTCGGTTCCTTGCTGCCGTTACCTCTGGCTTGCTTAGTTGGGGACACTTCATCTACAGCGATATCGTTGACTTGATTGCAAATAAATGCACAAACACTATTTAAACTGAACAGACATGACATTATAAATTGTTCAACAAAGCATTGATAGTTGTGTAAATATTGTCATACTAAATGAAATTTTGGTTGATTTCAATCCATTACATACCTTTCTATCAAAGTTATCTGACATGATCAAGATGACCTTGTTCTGACACAGTTTAACTTTGGGTTCTTCTCATATTTTATTGCCAATTTCTGAACTATAGCAAATAAACTGTGATAATGTAAGAAATGCTGAATGCAGTGCTATTTTACCTTTGATTATTCGTTTTCTGTACCTGGACATTTACAAACTTGAAAAAACATAAACATTGTGTAAATAGCACAAATAAATGAATAGAACAAACATACAAATTAAACCATTTCAAACAGGACCCATTGATACTACCTGCACCTTGCTAACCCCAGCCACGACCCTGTGCACATCTGCCATGCTTGCTTTTTTATTTATTTTATTTTTTCCATGTATGTAGTTCTGAACTGAATCATTCACTAAAAAAGCAATTAATTGTGCACAATATTAGCCATAAGAGTGTGCACAGATCCACACTTCAAAACGAGCGTGACACATGCGCAGTACCACCTACATGTACTTGCCTTACATCTCAACAGTCACCTCGCACATATCCGCGCGGTCTCAAAACATAGCCTGCACATGGATGGGGTGCGTGGTTGTCTGCGAGCACTCCTGGTGACGGAAATTATGTAACGCAGATGCGGATTGCAGACATATACTTTGCCCATTATTCTCTTGCCTTGTCCAAATACCCACACTTGCGGTCTTGGTCACTCGAGAGCGGGTGCGCACGACAGGAAGTACACACCAAAAGATAATCGCGAGAAGTCACAGAAACTTTTCCAGTATAAATTAAATAGTAATAATAATTAGACATTATGTAGAATTTGGTAGTAAAACAAAGTGCTACACTTTTTATTGTTGCATAGATTAGTATATTTATTTTGCATAACATTTGGAGCTGTTTTTTATCACTTAATTTGAAGCATCACAAATTAAAATAGTCATGTTAGAGGGACTACTGAACAGACATTTAGACGTTGATTTTAAAATGCAAACTAAAGCTTTGTAAACACTTGAATTTTTACAACAAGTGTGTTCCATCAGGTGATGAAAAGTTTGACACACACTTGTGGTCTTTATCCTCACTTGAACACTTGGGCCAAATTCAGGAAGTACGTCATACAAGTTATCAACTGGACAAGTGCAAAGACCGGTGTGGGTATTTGGACAAGGATTCTGGCGAGAAAGGGAACCTCTTTAATCCTGTCCAGGTTTAATGATTTGCAGGCTGTGCATGCTTACTGATTATGTATTAATGAGTTAACAAGCTGTCCAGGTGGCACAAATTGTTTTCTGTTTGGCTTTAAAAGTCCTGGTTTGGTTGGAACTACATGTATACTTAGTTTGACTGCCAGGAGGTTAAGTGAGTGGTAAAGAATGGACGTGATTAAATTTACTCTTTTGGTGTTTCTTTATCAGCAGTTGCTATGGCAAGGTGAGTTCTTATAATTTGTTTTTTTGTTTGATTGCAGGAGTTAATTTTTATGTTTGTTACCACGTGTTCCCTCAATACTAGCGATTAGAAGAGCCAGACATTTGATTGGCTCAAAATGAACCAATTTATTTTACAAAATAAGTCCTTCCAAAATAATGAGTTTCATTTGAGTGACATTAAGTGATCACTTAACAACTAAATTCTACCAACACCTTTGTCTTTGCAGTCTTGTTCATATTCTGAGGCTTTCTTTTAATGAAGATAAAAGATTTAATGTTACTTGGCCTCCCAAGTCTCTTGTTCACTTGTCAATCACTGCTCTGTGTTCCACTCTGTGGCTTAACATGGCTCTTTATTACTATAAGACTTCAAATTAAGAAACCCCAAAACATGTGTCAGCCCAGGAGTAAAGTTACTTCAGTTTAATGCTTGACCTTTTACATTTGATTCAGTCCCTTTATTCTCTCTATAGACAATCTGTTGTATGGACACTAACTTGGATGGGCCATCTATTTCTGCCCCCCTAGGAAACGTATGGAGTGTTCCGGCGCCTCAGCTGGACTATCCCGCAGTTAACACTACCACCAAGGCGGCGGCTCAGGCGGACGATCCCTCCGCTAGCACCACTACCACCAAGACGGTGCCTCAGGTGGACGATCCCTCCGCTAGCACCACTACCACCAAGACGGTGCCTCAGGCGGACGATCCCTCCGCTAATGCCACCACCACCAAGGCGGCGCCTCAGGCGGACGATCCCGCAGCTAATGCCACCACCACCAAGGCGGCGCCTCAGGGAGACAATCCCGCAGCTAATGTCACCACCACCAAGGCGGCGCCTCAGGCAGACGATACCGCAGTTAACGCCACCACCACCAAGGCGGCGGCGCCTCAGGCGGACGATCCCTCCGTCAACGCCACCACCACCAAGGCGGCGGCGCCTCAGGCGGACGATCCCTCCGCCAACGCCACCAAGGCAGCGCCTCAGGCGGACGATCCCTCCGCTAATGCCACCACCAAGGCGGCGCCTCAGGCAGACGATCCCTCCGCTAACGCCACCACCACCAAGGCGGCGCCTCAGGCGGACGATCCCGCAGCTAATGCCACCACCAAGGTGGCGCCTCAGGCAGACGATCCCGCAGCTAATGCCACCACCAAGGCGGCGCCTCAGGCGGACGATCCCGCAGCTAATGCCACCACCAAGGTGGCGCCTCAGGCGGACGATCCCGCAGCTAATGCCACCACCAAGGCGGCGCCTCAGGAGGACAATCCCGCAGCTAATGCCACCACCAAGGCGGCGCCTCAGGCTGACAATCCCGCAGCTAATGCCACCAAGGCGGCGCCTCAGGCAGACGATCCCGCAGCTAATGCCACCACCAAGGCGGCGCCTCAGGCAGACGATCCCGCAGCTAATGCCACCACCACCAAGGCGGCGCCTCAGGCAGACGATCCCGCAGCTAATGCCACCACCAAGGCGGCACCTCAGGCGGACGATCCCGCAGCTAATGCCACCACCAAGGTGGCGCCTCAGGCAGACGATCCCGCAGCTAATGCCACCACCAAGGCGGCGCCTCAGGCGGACAATCCCGCAGCTAATGCCACCACCAAGGCGGCGCCTCAGGCGGACGATCCCGCAGCTAATGCCACCACCACCAAGGCGGCGCCTCAGGCAGACGATCCCGCAGCTAATGCCACCACCACCAAGGCGGCGCCTCAGGCGGACGATCCCTCCGCTAACACCACTACCACCAAGGCGGCGCCTCAGGCGGACGATCCCTCCGCTAACACCACTACCACCAAGGCGGCGCCTCAGGCGGACGATCCCTCCGCTAACACCACTACCACCAAGGCGGCGCCTCAGGCAGACGATCCCGCAGCTAATGCCACCACCAAGGCAGTGCCTCAGGTGGACGATCCCGCAGCTAATGCCGCCACCACCACCAAGGCTGCGCCTCAGGCGGACGATCCCACAGCTAATGCCACCACCACCAAGGCGGCGCCTCAGGCAGACGATCCCGCAGCTAATGCCACCACCACCAAGGCGGCGCCTCAGGCAGATGATCCCGCAGCTAATGCCACCACCACCAAGGCGGCGCCTCAGGCAGACGATCCCGCAGCTAATGCCACCACCACCAAGGCGGTGCCTCAGGCGGACGATCCCTCCGCTAACGCCACCAAGGCGGCGCCTCAGGCGGACGATCCCTCCGCTAACGCCACCAAGGCGGCGCCTCAGGCGGACGATCCCTCCGCTAACGCCACCACCACCACCAAGGCGGCGCCTCAGGCGGACGATCCCTCCGCTAACGCCACCACCACCACCAAGGCGGCGCCTCAGGCGGACGATCCCTCCGCTAACGCCACCACCACCACCAAGGCGGCGCCTCAGGCGGACGATCCCTCCGCTAACGCCACCACCACCACCAAGGCGGCGCCTCAGGCGGACGATCCCGCAGCTAATGCCACCACCAAGGTGGCGCCTCAGGCGGACGATCCCACAGCTAATGCCACCACCAAGGCGGCGCCTCAGGCAGACGATCCCACAGCTAATGCCACCACCAAGGCGGCGCCTCAGGCAGACGATCCCGCAGCTAATGCCACCACCACCAAGGCGGCGCCTCAGGCAGACGATCCCGCAGCTAATGCCACCACCAAGGCGGCGCCTCAGGCAGACGATCCCGCAGCCAATGCCACCACCAAGGCGGCGCCTCAGGCAGACGATCCCGCAGCTAACACCACCACTAAGGCAGTTAACACCACGAGCCGGCTTCAAACGTTATCTTGAGTACTGTTGAATTGGTTCCAGGGGCTGTCTAGTTGCACTTTGTCACATGTTTTACTAACCAAATAAAGCTTTTAAGTGTCCCTTCAAAGTGTGTGCTAAAGCTTGTAGAGCTGCTTTAAAGTTAATTATTCCTGTGGTGGGCTGCTTATTTTGCAGTTGACCACTTCTGGTACACTGCGGTTACAAATTCTGCCTAAATGTTACTGTAGCTTTGGAAAGAAAGTGAATATGTATTTACCCACTTAAATGTATAACTTGAAACATTTTATCAGACTTACAAATCTTGCTCGGATTACGTTACAATGGAGTACAAGTGACCTTCATTATTCATAAGTATTGACTGTTTCTGTAAATATTGCACATGCATTCACTTATGACTGACGTCACAAACTTGCACCTTTTCTTTTCGGTCCACAGTAAGAGAAACGGAGCTATAGACAGGAATACACCTTGTCATCAATATTGGGTCTAATAAAAATGAGGCGTGTGTTCACCTTAGAACAAATTACTTTTTTTAATCTGTGATCAAATAAAGGCTTAAATCTATTAACTTGCTAAAATGGAATTAAATAACGAGTACACTATGGCTTGGAAAAAGCCTATCCAGAAAGTTTCAAGATAGCATTTGAACCCCCTGTGTCCTCCCCCTGTACCCAAAGGGCCTCTTTTCAAGTTGCTACAGTCAGTTGACCTTTTGGCCCTTAAATTTCTAAACCGCACTGCTACTTGCACTAATTTGGGCCCAATGACTCCAAGGTCATAAAACCCAGCTCTCAACCCCGTTCAGAGCACAGGGCATTTGCCTCTCAACCTAGTGGAGTCTCTTTCAAGGACATCTGTGAGACAGCGGGCTGGTCCTCGCCATCCACTTTTGTTAGATTCTATAAGCTGGACATCCCGACCTTGCATGCTCGGGTCCTCTCGGTATGAGACGACGGCCTCTGTCGAGCTTCTTCATCATGCCACCTCCAAGGACCTAGTTCTCTCTTAGCAAGTGTAACGTAAAGGGTTCGATGGTTCTGGCACCTCACTTGTCCTCTGGACCCCAAAGGTGTCCAAGAAAAGTATTTTCATTCTCTACCATGGCACGGTGCAGGTGAATTCGTTCCCCATATGCATTATGAGTGAAGTATCAAAGGGGAACGTACAACGTTCTCCCAAGGTTTTTTTCTCCATTCTGTCACCGATGGAGTTTCGGTTCCTTGCTGCCGTTACCTCTGGCTTGCTTAGTTGGGGACACTTCATCTACAGCGATATCGTTGACTTGATTGCAAATAAATGCACAAACACTATTTAAACTGAACAGACATGACATTATAAATTGTTCAACAAAGCATTGATAGTTGTGTAAATATTGTCATACTAAATGAAATTTTGGTTGATTTCAATCCATTACATACCTTTCTATCAAAGTTATCTGACATGATCAAGATGACCTTGTTCTGACACAGTTTAACTTTGGGTTCTTCTCATATTTTATTGCCAATTTCTGAACTATAGCAAATAAACTGTGATAATGTAAGAAATGCTGAATGCAGTGCTATTTTACCTTTGATTATTCGTTTTCTGTACCTGGACATTTACAAACTTGAAAAAACATAAACATTGTGTAAATAGCACAAATAAATGAATAGAACAAACATACAAATTAAACCATTTCAAACAGGACCCATTGATACTACCTGCACCTTGCTAACCCCAGCCACGACCCTGTGCACATCTGCCATGCTTGCTTTTTTATTTATTTTATTTTTTCCATGTATGTAGTTCTGAACTGAATCATTCACTAAAAAAGCAATTAATTGTGCACAATATTAGCCATAAGAGTGTGCACAGATCCACACTTCAAAACGAGCGTGACACATGCGCAGTACCACCTACATGTACTTGCCTTACATCTCAACAGTCACCTCGCACATATCCGCGCGGTCTCAAAACATAGCCTGCACATGGATGGGGTGTGTGGTTGTCTGCGAGCACTCCTGGTGACGGAAATTATGTAATGCAGATGCGGATTGCAGACATATACTTTGCCCATTATTCTCTTGCCTTGTCCAAATACCCACACTTGCGGTCTTGGTCACTCGAGAGCGCATGCGCATGACAGGAAGTACACACCAAAAGATAATCGCGAGAAGTCACAGAAACCTTTCCAGTATAAATTAAATAGTAATAATAATTAGACATTATGTAGAATTTGGTAGTAAAACAAAGTGCTACACTTTTTATTGTTGCATAGATTAGTATATTTATTTTGCATAACATTTGGAGCTGTTTTTTATCACTTAATTTGAAGCATCACAAATTAAAATAGTCATGTTAGAGGGACTACTGAACAGACATTTAGACGTTGATTTTAAAATGCAAACTAAAGCTTTGTAAACACTTGAATTTTTACAACAAGTGTGTTCCATCAGGTGATGAAAAGTTTGACACACACTTGTGGTCTTTATCCTCACTTGAACACTTGGGCCAAATTCAGGAAGTACGTCATACAAGTTATCAACTGGACAAGTGCAAAGACCGGTGTGGGTATTTGGACAAGGATTCTGGCGAGAAAGGGAACCTCTTTAATCCTGTCCAGGTTTAATGATTTGCAGGCTGTGCATGCTTACTGATTATGTATTAATGAGTTAACAAGCTGTCCAGGTGGCACAAATTGTTTTCTGTTTGGCTTTAAAAGTCCTGGTTTGGTTGGAACTACATGTATACTTAGTTTGACTGCCAGGAGGTTAAGTGAGTGGTAAAGAATGGACGTGATTAAATTTACTCTTTTATTGTTTCTTTATCAGCAGTTGCTATGGCAAGGTGAGTTCTTATAATTTGTTTTTTTGTTTTATTGCAGGAGTTAATTTTTATGTTTGTTACCACGTGTTCCCTCAATACTAGCGATTAGAAGAGCCAGACATTTGATTGGCTCAAAATGAACCAATTTATCTTACAAAATAAGTCCTTCCAAAATAATGAGTTTCACTTGAGTGACATTAAGTGATCACTTAACAACTAAATCCTACCAACACCTTTGTCTTTGCAGTCTTGTTCATATTCTGAGGCTTTCTTTTAATGAAGATAAGATTTAATGTTACTTGGCCTCCCAAGTCTCTTGTTCACTTGTCAATCACTGCTCTGTGTTCCACTCTGTGGCTTAACATGGCTCTTTATTACTAGAAGACTTCAAATTAAGAAACCCCAAAAAATGTGTCAGCCCAGGAGTAAAGTTACTTCAGTTTAATGCTTGACCTTTTACATTTGATTCAGTCACTTAATTCTCTCTATAGACAATCTGTTGTATGGACACTAACTTGGATGGGCCATCTATTTCTGTCCCCCTAGGAAACGTATGGAGTGTTCCGGCGCCTCAGCTGGACTATCCCGCAGTTAACACTACCACCAAGGCGGCGGCTCAGGCGGACGATCCCTCCGCTAACACCACTACCACCAAGACGGCGCCTCAGGCGGACGATCCCTCCGCTAACACCACTACCACCAAGGCGGCTTCTCAGGCGGACGATCCCTCAGCTAACACCACCACCAAGGTGGCATCTCAGCTGGACGATCCCGTAGCTAATACCACCACCACCAAGGCGGCATCTCAGGCGGACGATCCCGCAGCTAATGCCACCACCACCAAGGCGGCGTCTCAGGCGGACGATCCCGCAGCTAATGCCACCACCACCAAGGCGGCGCCTCAGGCGGACGATCCCGCAGCTAATGCCACCACCACCAAGGCGGCGCCTCAGGCGGACGATCCCGCAGCTAATGCCACCACCACCAAGGCGCCGCCTCAGGCGGACGATCCCTCCGCTAACACCACCACCAAGGCGCCGCCTCAGGCGGACGATCCCTCCGCTAACACCACCACCACCAAGGCGCCGCCTCAGGCGGACGATCCCTCCGCTAACACCACCACCACCAAGGCGCCGCCTCAGGCGGACGATCCCTCCGCTAACACCACCACCAAGGCGCCGCCTCAGGCGGACGATCCCTCCGCTAACACCACCACCAAGGCGCCGCCTCAGGCGGACGATCCCTCCGCTAACACCACCACCACCAAGGCGCCGCCTCAGGCGGACGATCCCTCCGCTAACACCACCACCACCAAGGCGCCGCCTCAGGCGGACGATCCCTCCGCTAACACCACCACCACCAAGGCGCCGCCTCAGGCGGACGATCCCTCCGCTAACACCACCACCACCAAGGCGCCGCCTCAGGCGGACGATCCCTCCGCTAACACCACCACCACCAAGGCGGCGCCTCAGGCGGACGATCCCTCCGCTAACACCACCACCACCAAGGCGCCGCCTCAGGCGGACGATCCCTCCGCTAACGCCACCACCACCAAGGCGGCGCCTCAGGCGGACGATCCCTCCGCTAACGCCACCACCACCAAGGCGGCGCCTCAGGCGGACGATCCCTCGGCTAACGCCACCACCACCAAGGCGGCGCCTCAGGCGGACGATCCCTCCGCTAATGCCACCACCACCAAGGCGGTGCCTCAGGCGGACGATCCCTCCGCTAACACCACCACAAGCCGGCTTCAAACATTTTTGAGTCCTGTTGAATGGGTTTCAGGTGTTGTCTAGTCGCATTGTCAAACATGTTTTACTAACCAAATAAAGCTTTTTAATGGGTTCTTGTTTAATGTCTTTTCAGAGTGAGTGCTCAAGTTTGTGGAGCTGCTTTAATGCTAATAGTTCTTGTATCATTTTAATCAAGTCATTCTTGCGCTGGGCTGTTTCCTGCAGCTGACCACTTCATACATTTGCGGTTACAAATTCTGCCTAAATATAATCAGAATGAGCTTTATTGCCAGGTATGTTTACACATACGAGGAATTTGTTTTGTGACAGAAGCTCCGCAGTACAACAGAATCACCGCGACAGAACATAAAACACATAATAAAAGAATAAAAAAAATACAAATAAGTAGATAGTGAATGACAATATACAAATGAAAATTGTAGGCAGGTATATTACAAAATGCAGTTATGTATGTCTGAACCAGACAGTTACTGAAGTGCAGAGGATGGATTCGATGATGGTGGAGTAAAACTGTTTCAGCAGCTCCTGTGGCAGGTTAAACTTCCTCAGCTGGCGGAGAAAGTACAACCTCTGCTGGGCCTTTTTCACAATGGAGTCAATGTGAATGTCCCACTTCAGGTCCTGAGAGATAGTGGTTCCCAGGCACCTGAATGACTCCACTGCAGCCACAGTGCTGTTCATGATGGTGAGTGGGGGGAGTGCAGGGGGGTTTCTCCTGAAGTCCACCATCATCTCCACTGTTTTGAGCGTGTTAAGCTCCAGGTTGTTGAGAGTGCACCAGACAGCCAGCTCTTTTACCTCCTGTCTGTAAGCAGACTCGTCACCGTCCTGAATGAGGCCGATGAGTGTGGTGTCATCTGCAAACTTCAGGAGCTTGACAGAGGGGTCCTTAGACGTGCAATCATTAGTGTACAGGGAGAAGAGCAGTGGGGAGAGAACGCAGCCCTGGGGAGCACCGGTGCTGATTGTGCGGGTGCTGGATGTGTATTTTCCCAGCCTCACTATCTGCTGCCTGTCTGTCAGGAAGCTGTTGATCCACTGACAGACGGAGGTGGGCACGGAGACCTGATTTAGTTTGGGCAGGAGGAGGTTTGGGATGATCGTGTTGAAGGCCGAGCTGAAGTCCACAAACAGGATTCTCACATAAGTCCCCGCTCTGTCTAGGTGTTGCAGAACATAATGCAGTCCAATGTTTACTGCATCGTCCACAGACCTGTTTGCTCTGTAGGCAAACTGAAGAGGATCCAGCAAGGGCCCAGTGATGTCCTTCAGGTGGGCCAGCACCAGTTTTTCAAATGACTACAGACGTTAGAGCCACAGGCCTGTAGTCATTTAGTCCTGTAATTTGGGGTTTCTTTGGTATGGGGATGATGGTGGAACGTTTGAAGCATGAAGGGACTTCGCACAGCTCCAGCGATCTGTTGAAGATCTGTGTGAAGATGGGGGCCAGCTGGTCAGCACAGGATTTCAGACAGGCTGGTGTAACACAATCTGGGCCTGGTGCTTTTTTCCTTTTCTGCTTCCGGAAGACCTGGCGCACCGCATCCTCGCTGATCTGAATTGCAGGTGTGGGGGAGAGGGGGGATGCAGGAGGTGAGAATGGTGAGAGTGCTTGATTGGAGAGGTGTTCAGGATGGGTTGCAGGAGCTGTTAATGGTGTGAACGGTTGTTTGGAGAGGCATTTGGGGCTGGTTGCAGGAGATGTGAAGGGTGTGAATGGTTGTGTGGGGAGGCATTCAGGGGGGTGGTGTCTTGTAATTGGTGATCTTCTTTAGACTTTTCCACACTGATGCGGAGTCGTTGGAAGTGAACTGAGTCCTTATTTTTTCAGAATAATTCCTCTTTGCCACTTTGATCTCTTTTTCCAATGTGTATTTAACCTGTTTATACAAGACATTGTCCCCCTTCACGTAAGCATCTTCTTTGGCCTGACGGAGCTGTTAGGGTTAGCAGCTTAACAGGGTTTAACAGCTTTTGTAAGTCTTGCACATGTTCACTTACAGCTGATGTCACAAACTTATGCCTCCCCAGTTCCACAGAGAAATGGCGCTATAGACCCAAATACACATAAAACATTGGTGTCTTCAATATTCGGCCTAATGGCATCGGTCAAGCATGTTGGTGATCTGCAGGCCCTCTCGGTGAGCTCTTCATTCCTCGAGTTAGGCATGGCTACGTCCATAAAGTGCTCTCAGTTGTTAATGTGCTCTGTGACTGTTGTTAGGGTGTCGTTGCTAGCGTGGCTTTAGTGGTTGCTATGCACTTAATATAATGTTCCTGGTGACTGCTTGGGTCTTGTTAAGTGGTTGCTAGGGTGGTCTAAACACACCAACACACACACATTTTTGTATTTATTAAATTGATTGATTATAAAATTTCATTTTAATTTCAGTCAACAGCATTCATCATTTTATGGGTGAATTTAATGAAAATTATTTACTTCAAATTGCAAGTAATTATATTATGCACAAAGAAAATAAAGCTGATTACTTTATTACAATCATATTCTCATTACCGTAGTGCACCTGGATATTCTCTTATGATTTTTATAAATTAAAATCAACAAAGTCACAAAATATACTGTAACTGATTTTGCATCAAAATAATGAGACTTGGGGTGAACTGAACGATTTTTCAGTTCTATTTCTTTTTAGATTACTGCAAATAATACATTTATCAAAATCCACAAATTAAAGTCATGAAACTAAACTATAATCTGTAAATAACACAAAATATAATTGATTTTATGAATTGATTAAACTATTAATTGAATAAATCAATAATTGATTTTGGATGAAAACAAAGAGAATTGGGTTGAAATGACATGAAAATAAAGTCATGCACTAATGACAAAAAAAAATTCTTCATGCATTCTTTTTTTTAGCTTCAGATTACTGTAAATAATAGATTTAGAAATAAACGATAAAACAAGAAAATCAACTAATTGAATTCAGTCCAACCATCTCTAAATACATGCAAAATCTAATTGATTTTGCATTAAACTAATGAGAACTGGGGTGAAGTGATGTGAAAATAATGTCAAAGTGCAAACAAAACAACTAATGTGCTTCATGCATTCTTAATTTAAAATCCATTCTGTAAATATAACTGATTTTGCATTAAAATAATAAAAACTAAGGTGAACTGACATGATAACAATGCCACCATGCAAACAATTTGCAAGTCATGCATTTTTCATTTTTCTTTCTTAAAAGCAGTACAGCCAATACTGCAAAATCTTATTGATTTACGTCCAAATGAAAGTTTTTTTTTTAAATGCCATAGTGCACAAAAAAAAACATGCTTCTGCATGCAAAACATGAATCTGTTGAGATGCTTGTATGAATAGCAACATAAGAACGCTGTCATCTTTCCATGTTTGCATGCTATTTTCCCCAGATGTGCAGGCTCGTAAAGCAGCGGTCAGCTTCGGTTGGTGATGATGACTGATGTGCCGGTGTGCGCGGCACTGGTCTCAAACTCATAATGAGCGGGTAATCTGCGCACTCTGTCCCGGGTGGAGAACAGCAGCGGGCTGCGGGACAGGCTATCCGTCCCGGGACTGCTCAGACCGGACAGTGACACCGGACTCCCGTCCATGTCGTCCCGGCACAGGATGAGGCGGGTCCCCGGCGTCCCTCGGCAGACGGAGGAGAAGTAATCGCTCATGCGGACGTCCTTCACTTTAATCGGCTCCGGTTTGGCTTCTATCAGGCTCTCGGATTCCCGCGGGCTCACGCGAAACACCCTGTTGCCATGGCAGCCTCCTCCCGAATCGCCCGTTGAGCCCGGAGAACTGTCGTCCCAACGAGCTGCCAATGAGATTTGATGACACTGCGTCATGCGCGTGCGCTTTCTGTGACGCTCTGCGTGCTGAAACTCCCTGAGGACTGATTATGAAGTTTTTGTGCGTATTTATAAATGTTTAAATGTAGATATTTTTAGTCTATTATCCGCATGTTAGATTGCCTTCAGTAATTGTGTTAAATTAAAGTCGTGAATAAAAAAAAAACCGTAGGCTACATGAAAAAAACTTTTAAATATAAAAACTTGCTTTTTCAGAGAACATTGACTAAATTGAACCAAATTAGCCACTGGCCAAGATTACATGAGGGCAAAGCCATTTTAAAATTTAAAATTTAAAAACAAAATTGTTTCGATGAAAGACTGTGGTTTTCACAATAAGAATGTATTAAAGTAAAACTTGTAGCATCAGTAAGATTTTTGTTTTGTTTCGAAAGATATTGACATTTTTATTCACCAAGGATGCATTAAATTGACCAAAGTGACAGAAAAGACATTTATACTGTTACAGTAAATGCTCTTCTTAAAAAAAAAAATCATTATAATCATACTTAACTAATACTGACACCATAAAAAACCTTTTCATTACTTGAAATAAAAGAAACATGAACTGAAATAAATTATTTATGAACTCCAGATTTCTATGAATTTATATATGTATATACCAGGGCTGTGCAGAGACCTTTGGAGGGGCAGGTGCTCAAAGTATAAAAGGGGCACATGGAACAAGGTTTAAATAGCGCGGTTCAAAATAGCAATACAACAATATATTGTGATGCATTCCTTGCCGATTTGCGTATTGATATGGATGATTATGTTTTGATACGGCAGCAAATGCTGGAATGCAGTTTTGAAAAAGAAAAATATTAGAAGAGACAATTTTAAGTTTAAAAGTAAAAAAAGAAAAATTATTTCCACCTAATAATAACTCTGGGATTAGAAACTGAAATGTCTTTAATTGTCCCAACCTGATGGCTTTTTCTTCTCTGTTCTACAGAATAATTAAGAACAGCGGTTATAGTAAAAACTACAGAAAACACTCTACATTTTCCTCTTTCTCACCAGCCTCTGTCTCCTGGCTTGCTGTTACCTGCTCTTTCTGTCACTTGTGCGTCTACATTTGCCTCTTTTTCTTCCTCTATCTCCATCTCCTCATCTGATCTATTACTTTCCAGTCTCTGTCCATCTAGGAACAAGGCACAATCTACTATTTCATTATCAATCTATTATTTTACCCATCACTACTATTCTTGCACCTAATCAATAAGTCCACCTTAAATATTGATACAAAACAATAAACAACTGAGTCATGCAATGAAAGCACTGTATAACTTATATAGGCTTATGTTTTATTTATTTTTCCTTTTTATTCAAAACAATTCCAAACATGCTTAATATATCAGGAAATATCTCGATTCTCAAACGTATAAGTAAACGCGTTTTGCACCTTTATAGATTGTTATTTGATCAATAAATGGAAAGGTAGTGTAATCTATTAACTACACATAAAACCCCGACTTTTTACTTAAGTGCCATATCATGCCATAAAGTACTTTTAATACGACTGAATTTGCATTTAATGTAAATTTTAATAACAATATTGTAAGTTACTTATTTTAACACTTTCATTTTGCAGAGAGTAAAGAACATTTACATTATCAAATAACATTTTCATTCAGTCTAGCCAGAGTTCAGGCACTCTCAAAAACTACCATCTAACTTCAATCACTGAAGCACTTTACATTACATTATGCACATCAGGATTTTTTTAGTTTTTCTCTCTCTCTCCGAAGAAAGAATTCGCTAAATAATTCAGTCAGCGAGCAAGTGAACAAAAACAGCGCGTTTCATGATGACTCTTCTGCACGTCTCTGATTGGCCATTGCATTCGCGCAACAGAACCGTTGATTGGTTATCATCATGAAGCGTTGTACGAACGTCTCTGGCTCAGCGCCAGCCAGCGAACACAGATTTGAATTTAGCAGCTGATGCTATGCTCAGAACGATCTAATCACAACAGTGTGATTATATCAAATATATAAAAAATATTATTCTGCTGTTTTTTTTTTTTTTTGTTTTTTTTTGTCGTTTGGAAGCTGCATTTAAAATCAACTTGGCTCAGAAATCTTTGAATGGGCATGACGCCTCTGCCCTCTATGCCTGTGAAACGTTTCTCCCTCAAACAGCACACTAACGTTACTCTACACTACAGGCTACACACCGCAATATAAACAACATATCTGCATATTCTCACATCACGTCGTTCTTGTAAAATAATAATAAGTAAATAAATATCAGAATCACTTCGCTGAGAATGAAACACCACTTACCGGCTTCCGCTGTGTTGAAAATATCCTCTGACAGTTAAAAAATGCGCGTGCAGCGTGTCGAATCGTCATGGTCAGATGAGGAGGTCGTCGTCGTCAGGTCAAAGGTCATCATGTTGGTCAATTTATTGACGGCTAAATTATTATTCAAAATTTGACTAATATTTAGATTGGGCATGAGCAGGCATTCACAAAAGGAAACGGTATGACAAAAAAAAAAAATATATAGGAAATTTTGCTTGGACAAAAGGGCACTTTGGGCACCAAAGGGCAAAGGGGCAGGTGCTCAAGCACCCAACGCCCCCACCCCCCCCCCTGCACGTGCCTGGTATATACTACTAAAAATGACAAAAATGAAAGCACATAACTAAATAGCTTTAACTAAAATAAAAAATGAAGATCATGTGACACTGAAGACCGGAGGAATGATGCTGAAAATACAGCAGAGCATCACAGAAATACATTACACTTTAACACAGATTCACACAGAAAACAGATGATTTACATTAGAATAATATTTAGCTGTTTTTACTGTATTTTTAATCAAATAAATGTAGCCTGTGTGAGCAGGAGAGACTTCTTTCAGAAACATCTTAATAATTACAAAAACACATAAATTACTGTTAATCAATGTAAACCTTTTCCAACATTGATAATAATGAGAAATGTTTCTTGAGCAGTGTATTAGCATGATTCCTGAAGATGCTGTGACTCACCGTGAGTATGAAGGTACGTTCCTCCGTTGTGTCGAGGAGCTTCAGGTCATGCGGCGTCCCACCATCCCTCTCTCTCTCTCTGATCACACCGCTGTGTGTGTGTTTGAGCGTGACACTGCGAGCCACACACCGCTTCTGACGTGTCACTGTGATCCAGTCGCTGCGGGGAGGCGGAGTCTGTCAGAGGGCTGCTTCCCCATTGGCTGTCGCGGTTGGAATCTGAGCGCTCGGGTTGGAACGATGAGAACTGCTGAAAAAAACAGAACAAGAAGTTAGGAGAGAAATTCTCACATGGATTATTATTATTATTATTATTATTATTCATTCTAAAACTTAAAGGGGAACCTGTTCATTATCTAGTGAGATCCAGCTTAAAGGGCAGTTGACATGATGTGTAATTTTACTTAACGTAACTAAAAAATAACTAAAACTAAAACTAGTAGACATTAAAAAAAATAAATAAAAAAACACAAAACTAAATTCCTGAAACATTGAAAAATCTAAATATGAAGAAAAACAAACTGTAGTAGTATCTTAATGATTCAAAAAAATATGACAGTAATTTATACTTTTATTCAGCAAGTACACATTTGATCAAAAACGACAGTAAAGGCGTCGACTACATTATAGTTCACATGAAATAACCTTGAAAAATACATCTAATTATAATCTTATCATTTACTGACATATTAATTCAAATCGAAAGTTGATCACATTATTTATAGAGAAATAAAGCTGAAAAAAATTAATCTCTGATCACAGGAATAAATTACATTTTAAAATGTAATACAATATAAAACTGTTATTTTGAACTGTAATATATTTTCATAATATTACTGTTTTTACTGTATTTTTAAGCAAAGAAATGCAGCCTTGGTGAGCATAACTCAAATGATAGTGTGTGAAAAGAAAGAAAGAATAAAAGAACCAGAGAAGATAATATGGTGAGTGATAACTGTGACTAAAAACTAATATATGTAACATCTAGAATATGCATTTGAGGTTGAGTGAGACTGAAAGTGTTTCAGAGCAGAAGTCAGGGAGTCACCTGAGAGTAAGAAGAAGGCTGGCTCTTCGTCCCGCTGCGGGACGCTGGAGGGTCGTCCTCGGGCTCATGACGCTCTCTGTAGAGGAACACAGGTCTGCTGGGCTTCAGCTGGTCCAGAGACAGCACCATGCCTTTATACTCTGTGTCCCTAAACACACACAATCCATCGCATTATTACAGTAAATATGATGTTTGAGCATGACATTCATAATGCTTTTGAGTAATTTTGACACAAACATTTGTAAAAAAAAACATAGTTATTACTACAGGAAAGAAACATGTACTATATGGATTATGGTGATTAAAATAGACATCATATATTTTTTTCAGATTTGTAAAAATTATTTTTAAAGAGATATGAAACTTTTTATATTCGGGTCATTTTTGACCCAGAAGTTTTTTGTACAGTACGACTTAATAACTTTTGTACATTACGGCTTAATAGAGTGTTTAAGCTGCCTATAACTATAGCAAAGCTTAATGACTAACACAGACAACATGTTAAAGCATGCAAGCTACATGCTAATTCGTGCTAGCAATATGCTAATCATGTTAGGGAACATGAAATATCATGCTAGCAATATATTAAAACATGTTAGCCACATGCTAATCATGCTAATTATGCTATTAACATGCTAAAATGCTAATCATGTTAGCAACATGAAATATAATGCTAGCAACGTATTAAAACACGTTAACAAACTGTTAAGCACGTGTTAATCATGCCATCAGTATTCTAATTGTTAACAGCAAGCTAATGATAATAGAAAATTCTACTAACATGCTAAACATGATAACAACATCTTAATTCAATGCTAGCAATGTGCTAATCATGTTAGCAACATGAAATATCATGCTAGCAACATATTAAAACATGTCAACAAAATGTTATCCACATGCTAATAATGTTAACAACATGTTAATTATGCTAACAGCATGCTAATCATGATAGAAACATGCTATCAACATGCTAACCATGATAACAACATGTTAATTCATGCTAGAAATGTGTTTATCTTGTTAACAACATGAAATATGTTTGCAACATATTAAAACATGTTTCCAACATGTTAACAATATGCTAATCATGCTGCCTTTAACTATCATTTTGCATTATTGACACACTGTTTTCTTAATGAATGTTGTTCAGTTGCTTTGACGCAATGTATTTTGTTTAAAGCGCTATATAAATAAAGGTGACTTGACTTGGCTAACAACATGCTAATTTTCATGATAACAGCATGCTAATCATGATAGAAATGTGCTAGAAAAACATGCTAACCATATAAGCAACATGCTAATCATGTTAGAAACATGAAATGTCGTGTTATCAACATATGTATTATTACATTTATTATTAGAATTATCAATGTTTTCAATTATAATATTATCCATATATTTTTTTAACCCGATACTTTTTTTAGGATTCTTTGATGAATAAAAAGCAAAAAAGAACAGAATTGATTCAAAATAGAAATCTTTTCTAACAATGTAAATCTTTGCTATCACTTTGCAAATAACAATTTAACACATCCTTGATGAATGAAGGTGTTAATAAAAAAATATATACTTAAAATAATAACGTTTGAACTGTAGTGTATATAAGTACGTTCATTATTCCATTGTGGGGTGTGTGTGTACGTGAATGTGACTCACGTGAGGACGTAGTTGACGCTGACGATGCAGTGCGGACGAGACGAGCGGATGTTGTGAACAATCGTAGCGTAACTCTGCACCCAAACCCAGCCGCCATATTTGGACAGGAAGCGGTAATATTTAGTGGTCACCTGACCCTTGACCAGCACTGCAGATATATAAAATAAATACAATTCTAATATATAAATATGCATGTGTGTGTGTGTGTGTTAAATATGTAAATACATGCATGTAAATACAAAGTGTTGCAATACTTATTAATCTTTGTTAACATTAGTCAATAAAAACAAAACTGTTTATTTTTAGTTTATGTCAGCACACATCCATTAAATAATATTAATAGATACAACTTTTGATTTTAATTCTTGTATTAATAAATATTGAAATTAACATGAACAAAGGTTAAGTATTTCTCATTGTTAACTAATGTGAACAAATGGAACCTCATTGTAATGTGTTACTGTTTATTACAATTTATATAACACAGTATACAATACTATATTATATATTATAACATATAATATATAAACCGTTTATATTTATTCTATATTTATATATATACACACAAATAATAGTTTTGTACATTATTATTAGTAAATATATATATATTTCTATTATTTTATATAATACAAATATTTTATTAATAATATTATTTATTAAATAATGATTATACATTTTTATATGCTTTAAATGCTTTTTGCATACACACACACACGCGCACACACACACACACACACATATATCTCTCAAACACTTTTTAATTTCTTTTTACATTTTTTTCTCACTGTAGTATGCATTAAAAAGACTGAGGTCTCTGGATTCCTCTCTGTAAGATGAATACTGATATGATTTGTACTCACGGAGCTGATGAGCGCAGCGCAGGTGAAAGCTGTCACAGCTGTGCACGTGATGATACAGGGTCTTCTCAATCAGGTCCTGTGGTTCATATCCTGTCAGCTCTGAAACCCTTAGAGGCACAGAACAGCCCTGGATCAGTGGAACACGAAGTCATTTATCCATCACACACCTCACACTCACCTGGAGTCCAGGAAGATGAGCTTCATGTCTAGACTGGCTCTGAACATGAACATGTTGTTGTGAAGCTTGATCTCGGTGACGGCGCTTGGAGGTAAAGTGTGTCCCACCGCCACCAGCCCCACGTTCTGACAGCAGTCCAGCGCAGACGTCTTCAGATAGCCACTGCAGTGGATGACCTGCGGGGTCAAAGGTCACGCTCCGTTAGTGTCCGTCAGCTGACGCGGCGTTCATCTGTGTGTGTGTGTACCTTATATCCTCCGCTCGTCAGTCCGGCGTTACGTTTGACCAAAACACACTTCATTCTCAAGAAGAACGAGCGCTCCGCTTCATGCTCTGAAATCAGCAAATACAACACCGCATTCATCCGTCTGGCTTGTATGCGTGATATTAATGCTAATTTGGTCATATTTTTGTCTGACTGACTGACACTGAAAAAAGAGAATTGGATTTGAAAAAATGTGTACTCAGAAATTGCAAGTAAGTTGCACAGAAATATTCACAAAAAAAATTTAATTAAGTGAAATTCTGAAACAGAAAGTCTAAAATTATTCTTGTAAAGTTTAAAAACAGTCCTAATTATGTTTTTAGTGAATAATAATACACATTATTCTTGTCTTGTACAGATGTTTTTCTTCTTATTTGAAGGGATGATCCTTTTCAGTGAGGGTTGGGGAACTTTCTTCCCCTTCAGTCTCTATTGACTGTGGAGTACCTCAGGGCTCCGTTTTGGGGCCTATTCTGTTTTCACTGTTTCTGTTGTCTTTAGGTCTTTAGGATTACTGCAATGCACTTTATTTGTGATTAAGCCAATCTCTTATTTCAAAATTCCATTTGGTCCAGAATGCAGCTGCGAGGCTCCTTACTAGTACGAAGAAAAAGGAGCACATTACTCCAGTTTTGGAAAAGCTGCATTGGCTTCTGGTTAAATATCGTTGTTATTGTTGTTTTTACTATTCTCATCTAGTTGCGTTGCTTCACACTTTACTTTGTAGTGGATAGGGCTCTAGAAATAAAGTAGACTTGCGACTACAAGACACTTTAAAATAATCTTTCTGAAACTGAAATTAGTTTTTTTTATATGTATTTTGTATCATAGCAAATTATTTAATTTAAAGATTTTTTTTGGTGCCCAAAACAGTCCTAATTATAATTTTTATCACAAATAATTAATGTAAAGACTAAAATTATTATTAGAAAATTCCAATAATTCCAATAATCTTTGTTTTATTTACAAATCTGAAAAAGCATTATGTATTAAAATTGATATAATAAAATATTAAATAATATATATATATATAAGAATTTTAGAATATGCATCCAAATAATATTTTCTATATTATTATTTGTAAATAAAATATAATAACATTTTGAATTTATAATTATAATAATATTTTGATATGCTTTTTATGTTATTATGTATACAGTATAATATTTCAAAATTTATATATTTTTTTCATATTTAAATATTTTGTATCACATTTCATAGTTTTTTTTTTTATTGTCAGATTGTCATAATTAGGTTTTTTTTTGTTTTACTTCAGTCTCCATTAGAAAGGCATGAGAGTTCCTCTGCTGTGCTGCGTGTGGACACGTGTAGATGTTGGTGTGGTCTCACCGTGGATGAGCTGTGTGTGGAGCGAGGGCTGAGGCGTCAGGACCGCGCTCATCTCGTCGTGATCCGCCGGATGGACGTACTCATAAATACTGTTCCCGGTCAGCTCTACCTGTGTGAAAGCAGCTGTGTGTTTGCACTGGAGGAACACCAGCACAAACACAGATGTTAGTCAGCTCTTCACCTGTGAAAGACCCAGGTGAACCGACGCCGTCTCTGAGATGTACATGATCTTCCCATCGCAAGCCACCACGAATATAAAGCCGTCTAACGTCTGCAGATCAGAGAACATCAGACAGATCACCACAGACACAACCAACGCCGGGACAATCTGGAAAGATGCTTCACTAATCATGTTAAAATTACATCAAAAAAGCAACAAACTGTCTTCTAACGCATGTGCATGTTTATGAAACATTAGCTTCACTGTACAGCCATAATTCTAAATGTCAGTAATAATAATAATAATAATAATAAAGTTGTCACATTACCTGGAGCACCTTGCTGATTATTACCTGCAGTAAATGCGATCCGAGCTCAAGGTTTGTGTTTTCTAAAGATCTGCTTTGACCCCAAACCTACAGCAACACGCACACTCACACACACACACACACACACACACACAGCTCTGGTTCATTAGTTTGCACACTGAGGTGATTAAGGTTCACTATATATTAATACATATAGCTATAGTATAATACATTACTAGCCTATTCTGCATATTTTAATACAAATTATAATAATTAGGCCTATCATAAAAAATAATATCAAAATATAATGTATTTTACTACTTTATTGGATTATATTTGCATAGCTATTCCATATTTAAAGTAGCTTATCATAAATATGAAATAGGTGAAAAGGCAACGCTAAAATATTGTTTTCATTAGACTGGAGGCACAAAATAAATACATTACATACAAAATAAATTTCAATAAACGGGAGACTAAATGAAGAGTGATTTTATTTCTTCCAGTTGTTAAAGGTTATCCGTGTTTCTCTCACACGCCGAGCGTGCATCAATTAGAAACGCATCTGATGTTAAGTGACTCGTGCTCGCGGGCTCCGGCCGGTCTGCGCGCGCTCCCGCTGTAATGAGCGCGGCGGGTGCGCAGTCACGCGCGTGACCGGGAGAGAGCAGAGCAACTCGATCCTCTCACAGTAAAATACTGAAGCGATTTCAGAAATTAGGATTCGTAGAAAGGACATCATTTTTATTTCTAACCATCTAAAACACGGATTTATTAAATGCAAAGTCAATCAACTCCAATCTAGACAAATATTTGAATCGTTAGCTATAAACTCAAATCGATATGAATTGTAGAGCAATGGATAATCAAGATATTATAATGAATTTGAAATATAACTGTTTTCAAAGCGCTGTTTAGTGGTTTGTGCACTTTCCTTAATTTTACACACAATCTCTGCACACACACATATAATACAATATAATATAATATGATAATCTGTTATAAAATAGATATCATATTAAAAAAATATGTACATTATATTTTATAAAACAGCCTAATTACAATAATATGAATAACAAGTAATAATAATAACAATAATAAACGATAGAAGTTTTGTTGTTTATATTGCTATTATTATTATTATAATCATCATTTAAATGCAGCTTTACAGATTTGATTACTGTATGTGTGACAGAAAATGTATAATTTGGGTGTAAACTATAAATCTGTAGATCTGAGGTCGACAGCCAAAAACTAGAACTTAAATTCATAAACTAGAATAAAAGATGAAATTCACTAGCTTTTGTTGGTTTTACAGTATTTCTCTCGTGCAGTATTATTTGTTTTCCTCTGATAATGACGAGTCTTTCAATCCTCACATATGAACACAGCTCATCTCGAGATCGAACACCAATTCTTCAGCAGTATATTATTAGAAACACGGTAAAAGTGTGAGTTCTGTTGTTTCTACCGGATGTGGTCGATGAGAATGAGTTAATCACCTGACTTCTCCGCTGTGCAGGTAACTGTTAGATTGGAGTTAATTAGTGTGGAGTGTTAATGAGGCACCTGACCTCGCGGGAGCACCTGTCGCATCTTCAGGTAACTGCTGGTCAGTTGGATGATGGACGCTTTGTCCAGCTGACACGTGATGGCCGACGGTAACGGCAACATACGGGCGAGCGCGTCAAACTCGCGGTTCTCCATCTCGCGCCGCGTCCTCGCCGCCGTCTTCTCCTTCATCGCTGCGTCAGACGCGTTCAGATCCCTCGAGACTCCAGACGCGTGCACGCGCATCTGACCCGCGCAGGCCGCTGCCAATCGCTGCCAATCACGGCACAACTTAACTTCTCTAATGAATTAAACAGCACTCTCAATTGTTTTATACCTCAAATACATCATGACACGGGCGGCACATTTATTTTTACTAACACATATTTACTAATTAATTCTGTTATAGCTAACAAATAAAAATAGTAGTTTTATTTATTTATTTTTATTATCAGTCCACAGCGAAACTCGCGAAAACATATTAACATTAAATTATACTCACCACCTTCAGGATCAGGAGCTCCACACTTTACACAGACTTTGCATTCTATTCTATTCTATTCTATTCTATTCTATTCTATTCTATTCAAATTAATTATATTACATTCAGTTCTATTTACAATAAATTATATTTACATTAAATTGAATTATATTACATTCAATTCAAATAAATTCTATTCTATTCTATTCTGTCCTGAAGGGTGGAATCACACGTGAGCACATCATCAGGAACCGGGTGTGTGTGTCTGAAACGGTCTCGTGCTGTCCGGTCTTACCGTCACTCACGCGCTCATTGGTCAGAGAGTCTCACTGGGAGGATTGGAGCTTCTGAAGTGTGTGTGTGTGTGTGTGTGCGCGCGCACAAAGGAAACTTGAGAACTTCCTATAACAAGTTCATTTTCGTGGACTACAAATTCAAGACTTTTTAATTGACTGTATATATTTAATAGGTAATGGATGTTTATGTATGGATTATAGTTCGCCAGTTTAGATGGAGATAGCCTTTATTTGCCACAACAGTAAATACACAGATCTTCGTTTATTCAGATATTGTTCAGATGCTGATCTGAGTGAAGAATGCAGCCTCTACTGTAACAACCAGAACAAATAACTGATAAAGAACACTAAAAAAGAGGAGAAGGTGTTGATTTAAATGGATATTGTGGACTTTTTTATTTTTATTTTGAGGATGTTGAAATGAATCGAGAGAGAGAGAGAGAGAGAGAGAGAGAAATTACGCGCAGTAGCTGCAGATCACGCGCGCGCTCACACGCTTTAACCTCACTGGATCTATTTATCACCAACAAACGCCTTTTACTTTTGCAGGAAAACATCAGGCTTCTCTCTCTCTCTCTCTCTCTCTCTCTCTCTCTCTCTCTCTCTCGCTCTCTCTGTCTCTCTCTCTCTCTCTTCCTGGACGTGCATGACAAAATTCTTCTCAGAGCTGTTTGCACATAAGAAATGAATGAGATATTTTTGGAAAGTATAATGTGACAAACACCTGGACGTGAATAAATAAATACAAATAACATAAACAAGCATATATCAACTATATAGCCTATAAATACAACGCTCATTTTATTATCATTACTAATTATGCTATTTATTTATTTATTTACTTTGGCCATTCTATTATTAGTATCTAAACTAACTAGCCTATAGTTAATTAAATGACTGCTTGCTGTCAACAAATTATAGGCTGATAATAATCAATACGGATAACGTATGTTGCTGCAAAACATTATTATCATATATATATATATATATTAAATGACTGTGTTATGATAATAATTCGTGGTAATTTTAGCTAAATGTGTGTGTGGCTGTGACTCGTTTATTGGAGCTGTTTCGCACACATTACAGGCGAGTGTGAAAAGAGAGATTTTGGAGATGTGGAAGCAGCTCATAATCTGCCGATCATATTAATCATCACATTAATCTGTGTGTGTTTGATGGGAGCGTGATCGCGCATACTCCCGTGTCATTAGCTGTGGGCGAGAACGCGCACCCCCAGAACGCGCCCCAGAGTCAGCGCTTAATAAAGCGTTTCTGCTGATTTCAGAGCAGTGAGAGTGACCTTAACACAGAAACTCGATCGGAGATGTTTTGAATGTGTAAAAATACTAGGCTAGTTTACACGTACGTCTGCAAGAGGTCTGATAGACGTCTCAAAAATGTCAGTTTTTCATGCATTCTAAATCACAAATACATCTTCTTAACGTCTTTTTGGAATCTGATAAGAAGCATCCTGTAGTCGTGTCTTGCAGATGTAAATGCGACGTCAAATAGACGTCTCTGAGATGTGCGTCGCAATCAGCGCTGATTTTAATAATAGCTTTTGCATGTATTTCTAGCTCGTTTCTAATCCATAATATCCTCCAACCAAAAATCTTAATGCCAGTTTGTAAGTATTTATATTTAATCTGTAAAAAAATTAAAATAATAAACTCATCTAACGTTTTTTCAGTAGGCTTTATATTTAAGTTATCTGGTCTTAAAAAGTTATCGTTCATTGACTTTTTTTCAAAACGTTTTAGTTGGACATTCCTCTAACAGTTTTTAAACATTATTACTTGTTTCAGAATGTTCAGATAACATAAAAATAGTAACATTCCCATAAATGTTCGCCTAATAAAACGAGTCGTTCCTTTAAAGTTCACATCAGCACGTTTCAGAAGTGTTTGCACATCTGCAGTACATTTCCCATCAGATGTCAAATAGAAGAAGATGTCTTTAAGATTTAGAATGAATGTAAAACTGAGATCTTAAAGATGTTTCCAGATCTTTAACAGACCTCTTACAGACGTACCTGTGATACCTGGGTTAGAAAAAAGTGATTTAAAACACATTTTTGTTAGTCTTTAATAGTCAATAATACAGGCGCCATTCGTGACAACTTGCCCCACTTGTAAAAAACAGTCACATTTTTTTTTCTAATCAAGACATGAATGTTTCTATCTCTCCTGACCTCCAAACATTAACCTCTTTACTGCTGTAAAAAAAAAATAATAAAAAATAATAATAATAATTGTGTGACAACTAGCCCCGGTCTCATTCAAAATGAAGTCTCTAAGGCTGCAGATCTCCCTGTTACCATGGTAATGCACACTGACCATTAACCTTTTCATTGCTGACCAGACCCCGACCCACAGACAGATCCAGAGAGAGATCTGTGCCAAACTGAGACAAGCGTCCTGTTTCCCGTGAGCTGGATTTCAGAGGCTTTAAGAGTGAAATGAGAGCTGTGCAGACGATTAAAGAGAAACTCGACATCAAGGCCGGTCCGGCAGACAGAGAGCAAATGTGAAACGTTACTGATATGAAAAGCTGGATTTGGTCTCTCCACAGTTTAAGCAAAACTCATTTTCCAGGACTTTCTCCAGGATGAAGTCACGGTTTTATTTGAGGGCTTCAGATTTAAAGCTATAAAACTCTGTTCTGTGCCTCTTTAATGTAATATTCATTTACAAAAGGTTCCTTACAGTGTTGGGTTCTCTTCATGATCAGGTGTCAGATGTTATAAAGCACGAGAGGATCTCAGGACTGAGCTGTGTTTGACTGCTGGCAGCTGTTCATGTGTTTATCATCTCTGTAGATTGTGATTGGTTCGTTTCAGAATCTGTGTGTGTGTGTGTGTGTGTGTGAGAGAGAGAGAGAGAGTGTGTGAGGTTCTGTGTGTGTGTGTGTGAGAGAGAGAGAGAGAGCGAGAGAAAGCGCCTTCCTACATCTCCTCCATCAGTGCGTCTGAGGGTGTGAGGTGAAATCTTTCTGAGTGTGTTTATCTTGAGGTCATCACAGGGCATGCGCCGCAGGAAGTCACAGCACACAGCCATTTCCTGTTTGAGCCCCAGATGATTGGTGATGCTGAGCGAGTGGCCAGGCACAGAGGAGACTCATTAACAGAGACACGATGATGCTGGCAGCACAGACTGAAAAAAAAAACACCAAAAAGGAGAATTTCCTCTCTCATAAGACACATCAGAGAGGGATAAAGGCTGCTCGTGAGGTCGGAGGCCTGCAGAGGCAGAGGTATTCACAGATCAGTGATCTCAACTCATTCTCAGGAGTTTCTGGTAGTTCAGAGCTGATCGATGATGATGATGATGATGATGATGATGATGATGATGATGATGAGTGTGAATCATGGAGCAGCGGCGCCCTCTACTGGAAACACAAACAACAACCACTGGGCGCTTTCAAAATTATGTCTTTTTATCATTAAACATTTTTAAAAAATTGAGTTCGTCCAACATTTTACCTCCTTAAGCCAGTTCATCAAGGAATTTTCAGTTGCAGTTATTTCCTGCTTTAAAAGGCAGGTACAACTGCGTGTCATCAGAATAACTGTTATATGAAATGGCAAATTTAGAGCCCAGTGGAACCATTTATAGAAAAAAAAGAAAAGGCCCTAAAATAGAGCCCTGAGGTACCCCACAACTTACAGGAGCAATACAATTACTCCCAATCTTTACAGTAAAAGTTCTATCCCCCGGGTAAGAATGGAACCAAAGTAAAGCCACCCATTCACAGCAACACACCACTCAAGACGCTTTAATAAAATAGTATGATCCAGTGTGTCAAAGACTGAAACAATTTCCATTGTCAACATCCGATAAAATATCATTTAATATCCTAATATCGGCAGAATCAGTACTATGACCAGTTCTGAACCCTGACTGAAACTTATCCGTTATGTCAATTTCTGATAAAAATGAAGAGCGCTGACAAAACACAACCTTTTTTTTTTTTTTTTTTTTAAGGATTTTTGCAATAAAAGGATGTTTAGAAGTTCGTGAACATGTTGAAGTGTAAATCAGAATCAGAATCAGAATCAGAATCAGAATGAGCTTTATTGCCAGGTATGTTTACACATACGAGGAATTTGTTTTCGTGACAGAAGCTCCGCAGTGCAACAGAATGACAGTGACAGAACATAAAACACATAATAAAAGAATAAAAAATACAAATAAGTAGATAGTGAATGACAATATACAAATGACAATTGTAGGCAGGTATATTACAAAGTGAAGTTATGTATGTACATATATATTGTGTGCAAAATTTAAGTGTATACTAAGTATGTGTGTTAGATAAATAAAGTGTGTGTGTATATAAATATAAAGTGTAGTGTGTTCGCCGTTATTGTCAGCTGTTCATAAGATGGATTGCCTGAGGGAAGAAACTGGTCCTGTGTCTGGTCGTTCTAGTGCTCAGTGCTCTGTAGCGTCGACCAGATGGCAACAGTTCAAAGAGGGAGTGTGCAGGATGTGAGGGGTCCAGAGTGATTTTGACAGCCCTTTTTCTCACTCTGGATAAGTACAGTTCTTGAATAGATGGGAGAGTTGAACCGATGATTCGCTCAGCAGTCCGGACTACTCTCTGTAGTCTTCTGAGGTCAGATTTAGAAGCTGAGCTGAACCAGACAGTTACTGAAGTGCAGAGGATGGATTCAATGATGGTGGAGTAAAACTGTTTCAGCAGCTCCTGTGGCAGGTTAAACTTCCTCAGCTGGCGGAGAAAGTACAACCTCTGCTGGGCCTTTTTCACAATGGAGTCGATGTGAATGTCCCACTTCAGGTCCTGAGAGATGGTGGTTCCCAGGAACCTGAATGACTCCACTGCAGTCACAGTGCTGTTCATGATGGTGAGTGGGGGGAGTGCAGGGGGGTTTCTCCTGAAGTCCACGATCATCTCCACTGTTTTGAGCGTGTTAAGCTCCAGGTTGTTGAGACTGCACCAGACAGCCAGCTCTTTTACCTCCTGTCTGTAAGCAGACTCGTCACCGTCCTGAATGAGGCCGATGAGTGTGGTGTCGTCTGCAAACTTCAGGAGCTTGACAGAGGGGTCCTTAGATGTGCAATCATTAGTGTACAGGGAGAAGAGCAGTGGGGAGAGAACACAGCCCTGGGGAGCTCCGGTGCTGATTGTACGGGTGCTGGATGTGTATTTTCCCAGCCTCACTAGCTGCTGCCTGTCTGTCAGGAAGCTGTTGATCCACTGACAGACGGAGGTGGGCACGGAGAGCTGATTTAGTTTGGGCAGGAGGAGGTTTGGGATGATCGTGTTGAAGGCCGAGCTGAAGTCCACAAACAGGATCCTCACATAAGTCCCCGGTCTGTCTAGGTGTTGCAGAACATAATGCAGTCCAATGTTTACTGCATCGTCCACAGACCTGTTTGCTCTGTAGGCAAACTGAAGAGGATCCAGCAAGGGCCCAGTGATGTCCTTCAGGTGGGACAGCACCAGTTTCTCAAATGACTTCATCACTACAGACGTTAGAGCCACAGGCCTGTAGTCATTTAGTCCTGTAATTTTGGGTTTCTTAGGGATGGGGATGATGGTGGAGCGTTTGAAGCATGAAGGGACTTCGCACAGCTCCAGCGATCTGTTGAAGATCTGTGTGAAGATGGGGGCCAGCTGGTCAGCACAGGATTTCAGACAGGCTGGTGTAACACAATCTGGGCCTGGTGCTTTCTTCCTTTTCTGCTTCCGGAAGACCTGGCGCACCGCATCCTCGCTGATCTGAATTGCAGGTGCCCCACCTGAGAGGGGGGATGCAGGAGGTGAGAATGGTGAGAGTGCTTGATTGGAGAGGTGTTCAGGATGGGTTGCAGGAGCTGTTAATGGTGTGAACGGTAGTTTGGAGAGGCATTCAGGGCTGGTTGCAGGAGTTGTCACGGGTGTGAATGGTTTTGTGGGGAGGCGTTCAGGGCAGGTGATGGGTGTTCTTTCAAACCTGCAGTAAAACTCGTTCAGATCGTTTGCCAGTCGTTGATTCTCTACGGTGCTGGGGGGTGGTGTCTTGTAGTTGGTGATCTTCTTTAGACTTTTCCACACTGATGCGGAGTCGTTGGAAGTGAACTGAGTCCTTATTTTTTCAGAATTAATCCTCTTTGCCACTTTGATCTCCTTTTCCAATGTGTATTTAGCCTGTTTATACAAGACATTGTCCCCCTTCACGTAAGCATCTTCTTTGGCCTGACGGAGCTGTCTGAGTTTTGCAGTGAACCACGGTTTGTCATTATTGTAAATTAGTTGAGTCTTTGTAGAAATACACATATCCTCACAGAAACTGATATATGATGTTACGGTCTCTGTGAGTTCATCCAGATCGGTGGCAGCAGCTTCAAAAACACTCCAATCAGTGAGGTCAAAACAAGATTGTAAATCCTGCTCTGCTTCATTAGTCCATCTTTTTACAGTCCTTGATACAGGTTTAGCTGATTTTAGTTTCTGCCTGTAGGACGGTATAAGATGAACCAGAAGGTGATCAGAACGTCCCAAAGCTGCTCGTGGAACAGAGTGAAATGCATCCTTTATTGTGGTGTAACAGTGATCCAATATATTACTGTCTCTTGTGGGACATGTAACATGCTGTCTGTATTTTGGCAGTTCACGGGACAGATTGGCTTTATTAAAGTGCCCAAGAATGATTAAAACAGAGTCCGGGTGTTGTTGTTCTGTCTCTGTGATCTGATCAGCGAGTTTCTGTAAAGCTGAGCTCACATGCGCTTGAGGATGGATGTAAACACTGACCAGAATGAACGAGTGAAACTCCCGCGGCGAATAGAACGGCTTGCAGTTAATGAAGAGTGTTTCGAGATTTGAGCAGCACGTCTTCTTTAACACAGTTACATCTGTACACCACCGTTCATTGATGTAAAAGCATGTCCCGCCGCCGCGCGATTTCCCAGTGGATTCTGATTCACGATCCGCTCTAAACAGCTGAAATCCCGGCAGATGGAGCGCGCTGTCCGGTATGGTGTCATTCAGCCAGGTTTCCGTGAAACACAGAGCAGCAGAGTGTGGATCTAGGCTGGGTATCTTTAACAAAGGCTTCACTATCACACGTTGCAAACTTGGTAGAGAACATAACCCTCAGTCAGACTTTTGTTTATAATTAATAAAATGTATGGACCAATACTATGAAAAACTTCTATAAAGAGACTTGTTGGGATCACATTGTAGATGAAGTGACCTTTAACATATGATCTCAGTGATCTCTGAAAGCGACATCATCTTAATAGCTTCATTGGTGGAATTTAATACAATATGTTTAATCAATAAAATAAAAAGTCTAATTTAAATTATGAATTTTAAATGTTTTAGTATTTTAATTGTTGTGGGATCCCTACAATTTTACTAAAATAAATGATTATTATGACTTTGCAAAAATAAAATACAAACTTTAACATTTTCTAATGTAATAACATTTAATAACTGATTATATCAAATACAGACGAAACATTTATGACTACAGTCTGTACATTCAGATCGGCTTCATTAGAATCAGTTACAGTGTGATTCTGGAAAAGGTTGTGATTCTCCTGCTGAGCCACTAGAGGACGCCACTGGCCCTCTTCCATCTGCTCTAATAATAATGTTTGAGACACATGAAGACAGAGGCTCTTCTGCGCAGTTAAAGCTCATTATTTTCCTGATGACTGTTTTGTGCCAGTGTGTGTTTTGGGCAGACAGG
>NC_068374.1:35738249-35755749 GCF_023724105.1 Carassius gibelio | reverse complement strand
TCAGTGATGCTTAATGAATCAGTTGTTTGAATGATTCACTTGCTAATTCATAAAACAGTCATTTGTATAATTTCTAAATGAATCAATACAGCTAAACTAGTTCAATCAGTTGAATGAATCAATCAATTACTCATCAGTAAAGAAAGTCTTTTGTATTGATCAAAAATGAATCAGTATAGCTGATTCACGAATCGGTTGTTTGACTGATTTAATGACTCATCAGTAAAGAAAGACATTTGTATTGATCAAAAATGATGTAGCTGAATGAATAGGTCGAATGAATAATCGCAAGACTCAAATTATGAAAAAGACACTTTATATCATTCCTAAATGAATCAGTTCAGCTAAATGAATCAGCTGAATGAATGATTCAAAAGACTATCACCTGTATGGTTCCAAATGAATCAGAGGAGCTAAATGAATTAAATGAATTATTAATAAATAAAGAGAGTCACTTTTATCATGAATTGCTGTAGCTGAATGAATCGATCTAATTAATGTTTCAGTGAGTCACTAATGAAGGTTTGTCACTTGTGTGTGTGTGTGTTATCCCGTTCCGTCGGTCCATAACATCCTCTCTGCCTATTTCCATAATTATGCTAATGCCACAGATGGTGTGCATTCGTGTGTGTGTGTGTGTGTGTGTGTGTGTGTGTGTGTGTGCAGCTATGTGAGTGACAAACGTCATCTGCATCTTCACACTGTCAATCCCTCAGAGACCTCCTGTAGATCTCTGTGTGTGTGTGTTTGTGTGTGTGTGTGATTGCCTCATAAGCGCTCTGTTGATCTCTCAGTGAGTCAAAGCCCTCTTTCAGTCTCTGTGTGTTCAGCACTGAGAGTAAAACACTGAATAAGTCTTCATCAAGCTGAAAATGATGCCTTTTCATTGCTTCAACATCAACCGAAAGGCATTCACGGCTAAACACTTGACAAAACAGATAATATAGGTACATTTTCACATGCATTCCATGAGCACAAGAGAAGACAGATATGAAAATTAAAACTTATTCTTTTGTATTATTTATATAATATAAGAAAAGTTCAATTAAAAAAAAATTTTGACCACGTTTTACAAATAAATAAATAAATAAAAATAATCTACTTCAAAATTACATTTAATTCAGTGAAATTTGTCTCTACATATTTTTTTTTTTTTTATAAAAAAGTTATATAGGTTAAAATAAAATAAAAAAATATTCAATTAAAATATAAAAGTATGTTTAATAAATATAAAGCATGGTCTCTGGCAAAAGCTGAGTTTTTTCCCCAGAAGGGACTGAACCTGTGTGAGTTCATGATGATCAGTGAATAAAGCGGAAGATGTGTCTCTGTCCATGGTGCTGAATCACGTCTGCGCTGTTAGAGACGCGTCCACAGGATTTCCACGGTACACCTCCAATCAGATCATCACGGTACCGTGCCCCGAACAGAGCTCTGACTTCCTGTGGCACTTTTGTTCAGCGCAGCGGTATTCTGGCTCATCCTGACGCGTTCGATCAGGTGCGTGACGCGCTCGCTCGTCTGAATGAACGCGCACCGGCCCGCGCGCGCGCAGACTCACAGTCTCCGTGAGATGCCCGTTAGATTCGGTGCGGCAGTGCAGTACCGCCGCTCACGCTCGGATTTCCCGCTCGTCTCCACGCGCACACACACGGATCCGTGAACCGGAGAGTCGCGCGCGCGGACCGCAGGACGGTCATGCCGTGATGGTGTCACGCGCACCGACGCGTCAGCCGTGTTTGTGAAACCGGAGATGATGGTGATGATGATGGTGGTGTTGGTGGTGGTGGTGAGGAGCGGAGCTTTCCTCCGGTTACCGGGGCTCGTGATCAGACTGACGGCGCTGATGTTCGTCGCCGGTTCGAGCGGGATGCCGCACGTGCTCAGATTCGGTGAGAGCTGATCGATTATTTATCGAGTCACCGCGATTGATTAATTCATGTGTGTGTGTGTGTGTGTGTGTGAGAGTGTGTGTGTCACGGTCTCTGCCATCAGGCCTCGCGGAATCACATCTGTGTGAAGATCAATAATCACACAAATACTTCACAACATTACCAAAACTAGTCACAGACGGATTTATTGACCATTGAGTCCAGATTTGTTGTGCTTTCTTTTGTGACTCTTGTTATTTCTTGAGCATACAAAGTCATGCACAGTTTTGGTTATGACCTTATGGCACGCACATGTTAAGTTCATTCACAGTGTTTACTGATCATTTATACAACAATACAGTAATCATTTATACAATCATAACGACTTTAAAGCAAAAATATTAGAGATTTAATTTGCATTTAATTTGAATAAATAATCATTCGAATTTCAATGTATTTAAATAAAGTAAAAAGATACAAATTACATTTATTTAAAATAAATAATAAATATTATAAATAAAAATACATTAAATTAGCATTTTTTACAATAATACTGTAATAATTTGTACAATAATAAGTATAATAAGTTAGCATTGAAATATAATAATAAATAGAAATAAAAAATGCATGTTTATACATTTTAAAATAAATAGAAAACAAAATAAATATGCAATTACATTTATAATAAATGTAATAAGTAAAAAATAATCATACAGTAAATTAGCCTTAAATACAACAACACAATGTAAAACAATGACTTTAAAATAAAATTATTAGAAATTAAAATAGCATTTAAAAGCAATAGTAGAGAACTATGAACTAAATTTGTTAAATAAAAAAGTACAAGTTTAAATAAATAACGAATACATGATTTAAATCAATATTATATGTGATGCGTAAAAATAAATAGAAAATGAATAGAAAAATTATAATTTTAAATTAAATTCACAACTTATGGAAACCAGCCGATGACACAAATGTACAAAATTAAAAACTGCTCAGCAATCCCAATGATGTAAGGATAAAAGTATATTTTTAATGCAAAAATCAGCTTCATGACTATAGTGAAGTCTTGTTATATACAGACAGAGAAAGTTTCTTTACTCTTTACAGTGTGTATATGAAAAACATGATTACACTCTACGCTTTGTGTTCATTTAGAGCCGAACGGTGTGGAGCATGCCTTGATTATTTCAAACTATATTTAGACTGTTTTCATTCTTGCATTAAACATTGTGAATCTATCAGGCATGTGCATGTCAAATAAACTCTGTGTGTGTGAGTGTGTGTGTGTGTGTCTGTGATGTGTGTGTGTGTGTGTGTGTGTGTGTTTAAGAGTCCGCACGCGTCCGCTCCGCTGTGAGGAAACACAGATCCGCTGTGGAGCGAGCCTCTGTTTGTGTGAACAGCATCTCTGTTCATCTTTGTTCATCCATCAGTCTCATATATGCATCAGATGACACTCGTTTACTGACAGATCCCTCGTTCACTCAAGCTTCAGATTCAAGTCAGCACTGCTGCAGATTGATCGATCATTACTCATTACTCTCTTAACTGATGCCTTTACCCTGGAGGAGCTGGAGTTAATGCTTTACACCAGGTGACTGAATCTTGATGTGTAAGCATGTTATTGTATAAATTATTATATATTTTTTATTTATTTTTGCATGCATGTAGATTCTAAATGTTTATTGGAAGAAGGAAAATTTGAAATTAAATCTGTATTTGAATAAAAACTGTATTATTACATATAATAATGATATGTAATTAAAGATTAAATATACTTTTAAATAAATTATAAATGTAAGCTAAAAAAAACAATTAGACATTAAAATCTACATTTTAGTGAATATTAAATGTAATTAAAAATAATGTGAAGCATGTGGCAAGTGGATTCCAAATGTTTGTTGCTAACATAAAAAAACAGTAATAATTTATATAATAACTTTAAAATAAAAATATTTGAAATTAAAATTGCATTGGAATTAAATGATAAATAATGAGAAATACAAATTAAAATATAAAAAATGTAATTTGAATTTAAATTATTAATATAAGATTGAAATCCATAATAAATGAAAAAAAAAAAGAAATTAAACGAGCATTTAATTATATGCATTGTGTTTTGTATCTGAGGAGGGTTTGTGATCATTCCGATGTCAAGTTTTAAGATTAATTGTAGTTAAGTTTTTAGTCATTTTGTTATTTTTTTATAATTTTTATTACTTTTCAGATTTTTTTAAAGGTTTCGTTTATTTCAGTTTTATTTCCACTTATTAAAATTAGTACTTCAACTTTAAGATTTTTCTAATTGTATTTATCTAATGTTTCTATTTTATTCCAGCTAATAATTGTTTCAAATAGTTTTAGTTAATTAACCCTGTATTATTTATTTAAATTAATATTAAAATATTATACATTTTCATATAATATAATATAATATTATATTATATTATATTATATTATATTATATTATATTATATTATATTATATTATATTATATTATATTATATTATATTATATTATTAATTCTCAAATTAATAAAGTAAACCACTTGGTACATGTTTTTTAATTATAATTTTAATAATTGTATTATATATGATTGCAAGTCAAAATAAACAATGCTCTATGCTGACACTTTAAATGACATGAAGAAACCAGAATGAATTCATCAGTTGTAGTTATATTTGTAGGACACTGCTGGTTCTTAGGTCTCGTCTCGTGTGGGTTTTGGCTTTTATTGTCTTCAGATGTCAGATCCAGTCAGTTTGATGTGTTTAATGCATGGTGACGCTGTAAATCGAGCAGAATCTCCTCTAGATCTTCAGGTGTTGATGAAGATGAGCTCAAACGTGTGATAAAACACACTTAAATCACACATTTCTCAGTTTAATTATACAAATAGAGCTTTCAAGAACAAAGCAGAAATCCATCAGATATTAACATGCGCTGCACACAGATTTAGAGCCAACACACATTTATAATAATTATTCTTTAAGAAATACATTTTATATATATTAAATAAAATATTACATTAAATATTATCACCAAATATTTAAATATAAATTTTAACTGATATATAAATTATACAATATTAATCATAATGTGATTTTTAAATTATAAATAACATAATTTTTACAAATTAGATTTGATAAACAAATTTTATTAAATCTCATGAATTAGTATAAATGTGAATTATAAATTGTATGTAAACTATATAATACTAAAGATAAATTATAAAATAAAATTATATTTAATAACATACAATTTAGATATTGTTATGTAAATTACATGATATTGTATTTAATAATTTCTTATAATTATACACATAAATTAAACCTAAACAATGATATAGTTGATTATATTATTAAATCTATTTAATAATATAAAAATTACACAAGCACACAAATACAAACATTTAAAAACTATTTACATACAAAATATTTACCGCAATTATTAGAATAGTTAGTTAAGATTTATGTATTTGAATTGCATATAAAAATAATTTATTGTGGTGCATATTTGTCATTCATGCATAAAACAGTACTAAAACATTGTGGCATAGTTTATTTTAATTATTTGCATCTATTTAAATATATTTAAATAATCATATTTTTGAATTTGCATTTATTCAAATGGTTTAGAATTAGCATAGATCTCTCCGCTGTGAAAACAAGTCATGCAAAAGTATGAATATTGTTCAAACGCGACCAGCGATATCCATCCGTTCAAACGCATGAGAGTGAACTGAAAGCATCTCACACATCTCAGCAGTTTCTCCTCCACAGTGCTGAGATGAAAGCTGTTCTGTGATCGTGTGTCAGTGTTGGGCTGATCTGAGGAGTAAGTGCAGATGAAACACCACTGTAATATCCTCTGAAAACTGATCTGAGAACTGCTGCTTTGTGCAGAATAAAAGCTCTTCCCCTGAGCAAAGACTTGACGGTTTACCTTTGCTCACGGCTCGACGAGGCTGTTTTAGCAGCACACAGACTGAAGCAGGATAACAGCTTTATTATAATTACAAATTCAGCTGTAATATGTCCGTACAGTAGACGGAGTTTATCCTCCTGAGAACTAAAGTTTGCAGAAGTCACACTGCAGTATTTAATCAAATAAATGCAGCTTTGGTGAGCAAAATAGACTTCTTTTAGAAACATTAAAAACGGACTGTCTTCTAGTGTTTCAGCAGTTTTTCTGATTTTAAAGTGTGTTCATGCATCTTTATTTTCAATCAGTGGAACTTGATTTGATATGTTGTGATTTACTTCAGACATTTATATGTGTACAGATGCTTTTTGAGCAGCAGTGTGACTCTAAATGTCTTTCAGATTGACACACACAGGTGTATGAGTGTGTGTGTGTGTGTGTTCTCCGTGGCTTGATTAAGAGGTATTTCCGTGTGAACAGCAGAAGCGGGTCTCCATCTGTTTCCTGCGGGTGTCACTTTCAGTCACACAGAGATGTAATGAGAGAGAAACGCTGCAGATGAGCCGCTGACACTGAAAACCAGTGAACGATCATATAAGAGATCTTTAACCGCTCACTGGGTCTCCTGTACGAGCGAGTCATTGATTCATTCATTTAAAAACATGGATTCATGCAGAACTGAATCAAACCAAAGGTCTCAGTACGAGCTCAAACGTTTCTCAATGATCTGAGCTCATTTCAGCGCATGATGACTAGTGCGTATTTTGGGTCTGTTTTTGTGTCTGAGAGCAATAATTTAGATGTTAAAGTGTTTACTCAGCGACTCTAATCACAGTGTGCGTCTGTAATGTATCATTAGCACATTCACAAGGATCTGTTTGCCGTCTCACGTTCACACATTAACACTTCTAATTCACCAGGAACGAATAATGATCCTTCAGAGCACAAACAGGGTTTGTGTCGCACTCATCCTCGTGCTTTTCATTATGAATTTTGTGTGAGTTAATGCAGAAGAGTCAGGTATTCCCATGTTGGCGAATCTCCATATCTCACTTGCATAATTCATTTCCTCAATAATTCACACCCTCGTGGATGATCTGAGTCCATTATCCACATGCGCACGGTCAGATGTGGTCAGAAGCGACATGTATTACTGAGAATGGGATGTTTCATGCAGATTATTTCAGATGTATTTTGGGCTATTTTGCAATCTTAAAGCAGATGATTTTATCCAATGTGAAGTTAAAAAAATATATATATGTATTTAATAAAAAGCTAAATATAAATAAAAATGCTATATGTAAATAAAAACATAAATTACATAAATATAAAAATACAAAAAACTAAATATTTGTAAATGAAAATAAAAACTAGGATATATTTAAACCTTTGTAAATAAAAATACAAATCTAAATATAGCTGCAAGCAGCGATGGCGGGCCCAAGCCCAGTCGCATCAGGAAAACAGTGCACATGTATTTACAGGAACCCTTTTTTTGTTGAGTCACAGCAATGAAAGGGTTACTCTAGAATATCACACACACACACACACACACACACACACACAAACAGACAGACAAGGAGAGGGTGGAATGTTTAAAACTTTTACTGATCTATAAGCATTTGTAAAATAATTTTATAAAAATATATTGCATAAGCATAAAATACTTATCTCATAGCAATTTAAAAACAGAACACTCTTTGACTCCCAAAAGTCACATTTTTGTCATCGGCTTCATACGAGAACAAACTACTGAAGTTTGATTGAAATCAGACACTGTGTGCAAAAGTTATCTCATTTCTCATCGGCTCGCCACATCCAACCTGTCAACTTGACATCACGTTGACTGAGTTGGTGGCAATCAGACGAAAACCCTAAGAGGAGTATATCACAATCCAGAGATGCATTTTTCAAACAATCCACAATAGCTGACTTCCTGTTGGGTTATTGAGATGCAGTGCAAAAGCTGTTCAGCCTGAAGAGATCTGTTTGTGTATTTTAGTGAAAGTAAGTCAAAATTTGAAAATATAAATAAACAATGTTAAAATGTGTAAATACATTTAGTCATTTAGCAGATGATTTTAACCAATGGAATGGAATAGACAGTAAAATGGGAAGAACTGAAATGCAATCATCTTGAAGTGATCAGAAACAGAACAAGAGAACGAGTGGCTCCAGAGATGAAAGAGAAGAATGAAAGAACAGGTGAAGATGGATCTTCTCTCTTCGATCTGCCTTACGTATCTCTCGCTCTGTGTGTGTGTGTGTGTGTGTGTGTCTTTAGCTCCTGTCAGCTCTTCTGCAGTTGTTTCTTCAGGCTGCAGTAACACACTCTTTAGCTCCTGCTGCAGATTCCAGATGCTGGACAGTTGAGCATCTACTGTACCAATCTTTACATAAAGAGGCGACAAACTGGACACAAATCTCCTGTTGGCCTAGCTAAACTAGAGTATAAAGACTGCATCCAGTGATTTAGATGATCACAAATCATCTGCTAAATTGACATTCAGTTCATTGTATAAATATAAAATATAGCAAATAATTAATTTATCTGAATGACCTAAAGCTTAAAATTATGCATTTGCATTAATATTTTGCATGCAACTGATTCTACACGATCTTCTCCAAACAAATATTTTTATTTTAGTACATTTATTTTTACATTACATTTCACATATATTTTTACTATTTGTTTCTAAGTTTATTTAGAAAGTTTTTCTTTGTATTGCTGTAAAATATTAATAAGCAGGCATATATAGACATATATATATATATATATATATATATATATGTGTGTGTGTGTGTGTGTGTGTGTGTGTGTAATTAAATGTATAGATTTATTTTACATTTATTACATTTACATATATGTTTTCTACATATTGTTGAAAATAATGAAAACACTTATATCAGGCTTTTAAAATGTATTTAGACATTTTATAAAAATTTCATTAAGAACATTTATTTTGGAAAATTGCACAAATTATACAAGTGAATCTAAAATGACATGGTATTAAAATTTGTTTTTATTCATATTTCGATTAGGTTTTTATTGGACTATTTTGTCACTTATTTTATTTCTACATATATATTTAATTAATTTGTATTTTATTTTGGTTTTAGTTATTGTAGTATCAACTTAAAGAGCCAGTAAGATGAAAATTCTAAGCTTCCTATCACTGTTTATAAGTCCTGTACATTAGGTTTAAATCCATCCAAGGTTAAAAAAAAACATGGTCATTTTGTCAAAATATCATTTTAAAATTACCTCAATTCTAGTGACGTACATAGAGATGGGCAAAAGATTTGAAATCTATAACGACTCGTTTCAGCGATTCAGAGTCGACTCCTTACTTTAGAAGCCAATAACTTTATAAATCGTGTACTTTTTGGTTTAATTACTTTGCACATTGTTTACACTGATGGACAGCTACATCATACACTGTAATACAGGTAATCTTTGATTTCCCATCTGTGTGGCTCTTTAAATTAAAATGATAAATTTTGAAAGCTAAAATAATAAAGTTTAAGTTTTCAGTTAAAGTTTATTTTATTGTGTAGTTTTAGTTAACTCTAATGAGAGAGATGATGTGGATCAGTGTCAGTGAAAGCAAATCCTGCTCCAGATGTTTAACTGAAGCTGCGTCTCACTCTGAGTTTCTCCGTTAATTTGATGTTTTGGATCCAGATGCTGTGTGTGTTCACTGTGTGTGTGAGTGTGTGTGTGTGTGTGATGAAACTGAATCTCTCCTGTCCGTCTGCAGGTGGGATATTTGAGTCGATAGAGAGCGGCCCGTCCGGACCCGAGGAGCTGGCCTTTAAATTCGCTCTGAACACCATCAACAGGAACCGAACACTTCTGCCCAACACCACACTGACCTACGACATCCAGAGAATCAACGTGTTCGACAGCTTCGAGGCCTCCAGGAAGGGTGAGAGAGCTGCTAAAACACACCAGCGTTTGGCCTCAAAACACATTTGAACTTATGATCTTATCTTTTTATCTAACCAGTACTTAACAATGTAAATATTCGTAAACACAAACTGAGGCAAATATTTAGAAATTTTACCAATGAAGAATGTAAGTATTTGTGAATGAAATCAAACATTTAAATATGTGTAAATACAAAGGAATAATCTAAATATTAGCACATAAAATTTAATGTAAATTTCAAAATATAAATGAATGCAAATATTCATAAATACAAATAAAAAGTGTAAATATTTCACAATATAAATGAAGAACGCAAATATTTGTAAATGATAATAAAACTGTTTAATATTTTTAAATAATCAAAAATTTTTAAATGTGTAAATAAAAAATTAAACATGTAAATATTTGAAAAACAAAAAACTAATTGTAAATATTTGTAATATTAGTAAATATCTTAAATAAAATACAAAAGTAATTTGTAAATCACAATAATTTTAATATTTGCAAATAAAACCCAAAGTGTAAATAATCAACAATTTAAACATTTGTGAATTTATATTTGTAAATGTAAATATTTTCAAATAAAGTAAATATTTGTTTATAAAATCTCAGAATGTAAATATTTGTAGGTGAGTGAACAGACTGCAAACACACAAGTGTTTTCTTCTCAGCTCAAGCGCGTTTAAACATTCATGTATTTCCTGAAAACCGTCTCTTTTTTTCTTTCCCAAACTGCCCTATTTTTCTGTGCTTTGTCATTTCAAGCCCAAAGCTTCAGCGCTGGCCTCATTTGTAATTTTAATGACCCTTTTTTCTCAGGCTGCTTTCATACGCGCTGGAATGAAAAGTGAAATTGGACTCAGTTTGGAGAAATAGCATCACTTCTGCTGTCGGAGAACATGCTATTTAAGCACAGAAAACAGATGCACATGATTTCAATACATGCATTAGTGACCTCGACTGCTGTGAAAAACCTGTTATTAGCAGAAATCTCATGAAAGGGAGGGAGAAACATGCCTACACTTATTATTCAGAGAGCATGCTGGAATAAATTGCCATCATGTCAATCCAAATACAACATGAGAGGATGGGGATTTGAAATGTAGAACTACAAAGCGTACAAAAAAATACATAAAAACATAAATAAAAATAAAATTAACTTGAGTCAGTTATACTTAAGTCATGTATGATTGCTTTGTGTGAAAACCTGAGTCCAAGTTAAAGGAACGGAAATTTAAATAAAAACAATAAATGTAAATATTTCTAAATAAAAACACAAAATGTAAACAAAAATCAAGAATGTTAATATCAAAATATTTGTAAACAGAAATGTTTAAATATTTAAAAAATAAAAACAGAAATGTAAATATTTGTAAACAAAAAACAAGAAAGTAAGTAAAAAAGTAAAAAATATAAATATATGTGAATAAAATCACTAATGCCAAAGTTTTACTGAATACCAAACATGAAAACCAAATATGGAAATATTTGTAAATTAAAAAGAACAAAATGTATATTTATAAATCAAAAGTGTAAAAATTTAAAATAACCAAAATGTTTAAATGTGTAAATAAAAATTAAAATATTTGTAAATAAGCCAAGAATGTAAATGTTGGTAAAATAACAATAAAATTCAAGAATTCAAATTAGTTTAAGCAAAGATCTGTAAATATTTCTAAATTAAAACAAAAACAGAACTGTTTGAAATACAAACGAAAAATATCAATAATTTTAAACAAAACAAAAAAAAACTAAAATTGTACTGTAAATCTTTGTCAGTAAAAGTCAAGAATGTAAAAAAACATCTGTAAATAAAAACATATATATATATATATATATATATATATATATATATATATATATATGATTCATAACAAAGAGTGTTTTGTACATAAAAATTTAAATATCTGTTCATAAGTCAAGAATGCAAATGTTTGTAAACTAAAATCAAGAATTTAAAAGTTGTTTAAATAAAAACCTGTGAATATTTTGAAATGAAAACAAAAATGTAAGTTTGTAAAAAAAAAAAAAGTCAGTAATTTTAAATAATAAACTAAATGTATACTTTAAATATTTTCAATAAAAGTCAAGAACATATATATTAGTAGGTAAACTTCAATAATGTAAATGTTTGAAAAAGATCAAGATGATTATTACTATTTATGTCAAACTGTTTTCTGGCGAGCAGCATTTGATTGGTTCCATGTTGTTTTATCGTCCAATCACAGCCTGCGAGCAGCTGTCCCTGGGCGTGGCAGCGATCTTTGGCCCCTCCCACAGCTCGTCAGCCAATGCGGTGCAGTCGATCTCGAACGCTCTGGGCGTACCTCACATACAGACGCGCTGGAAGCACCAGGTGTCTGATAACAGAGACTCATATTACATCAGTCTGTATCCAGACTTCTCCTCGCTCAGCCGGGCCATACTCGACCTCGTGCACTTCTTCAGGTGGAGGATGGTGACGGTGGTGTATGACGACAGCACCGGTGAGCACCAGCCAATCACAGACACAGATGAACACGAGCGAAAACACTGCATGCTGCATACTGCTCTTTAATAAACATACACCAAACCACGCAGTACGTGACAATAATCACATGTTTACATCACACGGATATCATCTCAGAAATATTTCATCATATAATTTTTTTTTAAATCAATTTTGTGTCATTTTGAGTTGAACTTTGGATAACTTTTATTTTTAGAAATGAATTTGTTGCAATGCAAGACCAAAAAAAAAAAAAAAACAATAAATAAATAAATGATAAAAATTAAGAATGCAAATATTTGTATATAAATACAAAATTTAAATCATGTATAAAATTATAAATAAAATCAAAATGCAAATATTAATTTTTTTTACTATATATAAAAATATAATTGTTTTAAAATAATAATTAAGAACGTAACTATTTGTAAATAAAAAACAAAAATGTAAACATTTGTAAATAATAATCAAGAATGTAAATGTGTAAATAATAATTTAAAAGAAATTGTAAATAAAAACAAAAAATGCAAATATATATAAATAAACCGTAACATTTTTATATAAATAATGTTTGAAAATAAGTCACAAATTTTATTATTTGTAAATAAAAACATAACTATTTGTAAATCAAAAACAAACAGTTGTAAATAATAATCAAGAATTTAAATGTGTAAGTAAAAAAAATTAATATTTGCATAAATGAAACTCAAAATGTAAATATTTGCAAGACCATTTAAAATGAACTAGTTAAATAAAAAAATATTTTTATTTACTGGATTTAAAATAAACTTTTCATTATGCATATGTAAATTTTAACCTAAAATCGTTGTGTTAAATAAATAAAAAGAAACAGTTGACAGACATGTCCATTTGTCAACAACCCAGTGGGTCATCTGGGTGTTTTATGCATAAACAAAATTATATAATAATTATACATAATGTGCTGGAGTGAGTAATTAGACTAGTTTATTAGACTGATTAACCAGTTTGACTAGTATGAGCACAGAAACAGATTAGACAGTGGACGTAAATCTCAGCGCAGTGATTTCCTCATTAGTCTATTCTAATTAATCGAAGGGATTTTATTACCTTCTCCGAGCATTTGCCTGTAATCACACAAATTGGATCAAACCAGGAGCTGGAATCATTTGTTTTAATTAGGGATTCAGTGACGGCTCCCGCTGTTGGCAGCCATTAATATATTAATTTATGCTTAAATGTCAGTCAGTGTTGTATGTAAATTTAACAGGACATTTTTTAGACTGTAAATGAACATTAAAATTAAAAAACTAAAATAACTAACTGGAAATTAATAAATACATACTGAATAAATTATTAAACTAAATGACAGAAGCACTTAAATTACTAAATTGAATTAAAGTAGCTTTATATTTTTAATATAATATAATTTTATGTTAATTTAAAACTTGAATAAAAATGACAGTAGTATATAAGGCACTAAAATAACTAGCTATAAATAAATAAAAAACTAAAACTAAGACTGATATCAATAAATAAAAGATCAAAAGCAAAATAAAATTACAAAAACTAACATGAAAATAAAAAACTAAAAGGTTATTCAAAATATTAATAAAAACGATAACAGTATATAAAGCAATGCAATTGCTAACTTGAAATAAATACTTAAACTGAAATAAAAATGAATTAAACCTAAATATAAATATTAAATAAAAACCATGACATAGCAAAAATATAAAAAAATTTAATGAAAATTACCAAAAAAAAAAAAAACAACGGATTAAAAGCACTGAAAATTACTAACTGGAAATAAATAAATACTAAAAGTCAAGGAATAAACATGACTTACTAAAAAACAAAAAATAAAGTTAGTTATTTAATTACTACTAATACTAAAAATATCATGAAAAATGTATTTATAAAAGTATAAAAAATAAAAGCTGCTGGCGTTTGTGAGTGGTTTTGTGACATTAATCTTTCTATCTGATAAGAGCACTCGTGTCATGTCTCTGTGTGAGTGATGTGTGGTGTTTTACTGCATCTTTTCCTAAAGTCCTCGATCTCCCCTCGAGTACCAGAGGCGACGGTTGCCAGGCGACCATTAGTTACCGTTGTTAAGGTCACATGAAGCGCTGCAGCCCTTCCCTCTGAGTATCCCAGCATGCTCTGCTGCAGAGAGACGGTCCCAGCGGAGCGACATGTGCACACATGTGATCTGAACACTTTAAACCTGCTCAAAATACTCACTGAGACACTGATGTTACTGCGCCGCGAGTGTGTGTGTGTGTCTGTGTGTGTGTGAGAGTGTGTGTGTGTGTGTGAGAGATCCAGGGCCGTCTATGTCTGATAGACTGTGAAGACAATTGCACAGGATGAAATATTCACAAGTAAATCCCATGAAATCTTACTCCTAGATCACATTTCCCCTCAAAACCGAAACAAAATTGGATGTTGCTTATGAAAACTAAGCCGATTTTAGGATTTTAGGAAAACATTTTTTTTCAGGAGATTGAAGCTAATTTCCCTCAATTTCTCATTGCTTTTATTTCTCCAGATGTTTAAGGTTTTGAGTTTGTTAGTAATTCTCATGATGCACAATCTTGTTCCTTGTTACTGTAATAAAGTGATAAAGGTTTTAGAGTATTAAAGGTTTAAAACATACTACAATGATCTTATTGTAAAAGTTAAAGACTTTTATTGTTTAAATTGTTTATTTAAATATATAAAATATTAATCAATATCTTTAATGATACTCATTTAATTGGAAAAAATATATATATACACAGTAATTTATTCATTAATATATATATATTTGACATCCAGTGTGTGTGTGTGTGTGTATATATATATATATATATATATATATATATATATATATATATATATATATATATATAAATTAATTTATTCATATAAATTTAATTGTATAAATAGCCACATATTATGTTTTATAATTGTAATAAATGTTTGCAAAATTATTAATGATATAAATATGAATTAATTATATAATACAGAAATCTTACATAAAATATTTTACTTATGTTTATTAATATTAATTATATAAATAGTCAGTAATTTTATATTAGAATTTGACAACTAAGAACATTTTCCACCCAGATTCCCATTACAGACATGTGAGAAAATAATGACATATTATTTAAAATATACTTTTTTATATTCATTAATATCAATTAAATTATATAACTAGTTAATAATTATATTTGTTATGAGCCCCTGCTCTCTCGCTCTTTTGGGGGCTCGTCCGGGATCAGGGTAAAGAGAGAGAGAGAGAGAGAGAGGGAGCAAAACAGGGGTTCATAACAATATTAAATAAACATTATATAATAAATATTAGCAATTTTTAAAAATGTTTTTATTTTATTTCATAGTTATATATTTTATAAATAATAATATAAATATAATTATAGAAATTATTACAACGATGAGATTTGATTATTTAAATGTGTCGAATTATCATGAAAACTATTTAAATAATTAAAACATATATAAAAATGCAAAATATTGTGTTCTGTACATTGAGAATGAGATGTGAGCTGATGCAGGACTTAAAAATCTCTCATTAAAGGGGGCTCGTCCGGGATCAGGGTTGAAGATGGAGATGTATTGTTGTGATTCACCCACACAGCTTCATCTAGAAGAAAAATCGCAGAACACCTACATCTGACAAGCCAGACAAACCTCATTTCTTACTCATTCACACACTCCTACACACACTCGTCTGATCGTGTCATCTCATTCACAGCTCTCAAAGCTCACGTCTCGTCAGGTCAGTTTGTGGGCAGTCCTGTGTTAATGAGCTCAGGGGTTTTTAGAGTTGTCCAACTGTTTTCCATCATAAACAAACATGCATTTCTTGTGTGAGTCGTGTGTGAGTCCATAGGTTGTCGAGCGCTGCACAGTGTGTTTGTGGGATGTGCAGATCTGCTGTAGTGCTCTGTTGTGTCCCACAGGCCTCATCCGTCTGCAGGAGCTCATTAAAGCTCCGTCCAGATACAACATCCGCCTGAAGATCCGACAGCTCTCCGCCGACACCAAGGACGCCAAACCTCTGCTCAAAGAGATGAAGAAAGCCAAGGAGTTCCACGTCATCTTCGACTGCAGTCATGAGATGGCCGGCTGGATCCTCAAACAGGTGAGCGAGCTTCTCACGACTCTCAGAGAGCTCTGCCTTTGAAAACTCACACGAGGTCTCTTTAATATCTGCGCTGAGACTGACCTTGGGTTCTCTAAAAAAGACAAATTCTCAAGAATCAATTACCTCTAATTTTCTAACTTTAAAATTAAGAACATTTTGTGTGTTCATTGTGCGATCGGTTTTCTCAAGATTGTTCTAAAGAGAAATCTTGCACTTCTTAAAAACATCCTGGAGAAATCTAAAAAATTCTTTAAAAAAAGTAAAAGTGTGATGCACTTAAGTGTGAATTTATCAAAAATTTAAGTTCTTAGAGAAATCTAACATTTTCTTCTTTAATAAAAGTGCGATCCACTTCAGAACAATTTTGAGAATGTCTTGAGAACTGCATTTCTTGCAAACTTAGAAAATGTTTAAATAATAGAAATAGAAGTATGAATAGAAGGAATAGAAGTTCTTAATATATTTTGTATTCCCAAAACATTAAGAATGTTTGTTATTCTCATGTTTTTTCTCAATACTGTTCTAAAGACAAAACTTAAGAACAATTTTAATTACTGAAAAAAACTTAAAAATCATGTTAATTAACCTCTTAAAGTTGTAGGATAGCCTCCAACTTGTCTTAAATATAAAATTTACTTAAGAAATAAAAACGTAATGTCACGGGAGGAGCACAAGACAGACACAGTGGGCGTGGCGTCAGGCCTCGGAGAGGCTTTTATTAACAGAAATCATAAAACAAAGGGAATAAAAGTGGCCAAAGGGGGAAAGTGTCCAAAATAACAGGGAATCTGGTGTCCTCGTCGTGCTGCGGGATTTGTGTAGGTCGGGCAGTGTTCATCGAGGAAGGGTCCAGGTAAGGGGCGGAGTCCGGCGGCCGCACGCGCTCCCCTCCTTGGTCCGGGGCGCGAGGGGCGGCGGCTTCATCTAGCGGCCACATCTCTCTCGTCGGCCGCGGCGCTGGTAGGGGATGGACGGCCCGGCATCCTGGCCCGTCGGCCGTGTATACGGGTGCGGTTCCCTTCCGGATCGCGGGTCCGGCAGCTCACGTCTTGGTGGCGCGGGAGTCCCTCAACGCACCCTTCCTGGACCCACGAGGACACCAGTGTGCATGCACGGGGAAGAGACCGGTCTCCTGAGGAGAGGCG